>NC_041232.1:77715534-77742824 GCF_002837175.3 Physeter macrocephalus | reverse complement strand
GGAGAGGCCCCAACAGGGACAGGCCCGCGCGTACCGCAAAAAAAAAAAAAAAAAAAAAAAAAAAAAAAAAAAAAAGTAAAAGGCAGAGGTTTCACAGCCAACCTGTCATCTCAAACCATAGCTCCATTTGACACTTGGTATTTCACCTTGCGTGCCTGTTACATAACTTTTCCACACCTCAGTTCCCTCATTTGTAAAATGAAAATAATAGGATAAGGCTAATAATAAGCAGGAAGTGAATAAATTCCAGCTGGGGACTTAGAGCAATTTCTGGCCACAGTAAGAGCTTAAACTATATTCTGTTATCTTGTATTGGGTCCTGTCCCATCACTTTGTCTGAGGTCATTCTTTCAGTCTAAAGAGCATCCCTTATGCTGTGATCTGGATCTCATTCTCTATTTCCCTTCCCAGAGGCCGCTATAAATTATTCACCCTTTGCTCAATTATCTTCCCTTCTTCCTTAATATTTTCCCATCAGAATTTAAATTCCTTCATTAAGAAGATCCTTCCCATACTAAAGAAAACCTTCCCCCAATCACCTCACCCTCCAGGTTTCCACTTGGTACTCCCAGTCAGTTCACCAAAAGTCTACATATGTGCTGTGTTTACTTCCTGGCTTTCCAAAACCCATTGCAATATTGGTGTCTAGCCAGCTGCTCCATTAACATTAATCTTAGAACATCATCCATAATCTCTTAACAGGTAAAGTCATCCTGAATTTTAACATACCCACTGCATAAGCATGGTTCATTTCAGGTCGTTGACATAATGCAGCGAAGGTGCAATTAGTCAAACTGGGAATATTTAGAAGGATACCAAACATATTCTCCCAAGCACAGTTCAGAGAAAACGGCTTTCTCAAAAGTTTGGTGGTCCAGTACTACCCCCTCCATTACCATAACAATGTCAGCCCATAATTATCTCTGATGCCGGGATTAACCACCTAGTCTGGCTGTACCTTTGGACCCATGGTTTGGAGAGAGAAGAGGCAATCTGGCCCATTCTCTGGCAGTAATAAGCCCCAGTCACATTTGGTAATTGTACTTCCTCCCAAAGCATCCAGGAGTCAGTATTATTAACATTCATGGATATGATGCAGGTTATATTGTATATACTGAAACAAATTTCAAAAATCATCAAAATTATCAGTTATACAGAAGCATATTTGCATACTTCTAACAACAACAACAACAAAAACCTCAGCAATAGATTCAAAAGAAAAACGAGGAAATTCAGATAACAGCAAATACGTTTCCTACATGCATTGTTGACAACGTATTGCTGCAATGCTTGATATATATTCCTGATAGAAAGAAAATCCATTTAGCAGGTGAACTGTTTTTATGCTAATTTTACAAATGAGATAACTGAGGCACAGGCCACTTAAATAATTTTCTCAGATCAAAAAGAACTGGTGTTGAACTGGGTGATTGGGATTGACATGTATACACTGATGTGTATAAAATTGATGACTAATAAGAACCTGTTGTATAAAAAAAAATAAAATTCAAAAAAAATTAAATAAAAATAAAATTAAAACTTATTTAAATAAAGCTGAAATTAATTTTTTAGATCTTAAATAAATCTTACTAAATATTTTTATAAAAGCAAGGCTTTGCTATTCTGGAGTTCAGTATTCATCTGGCTAACAAAAAAATCTCATCATACAAAAAAAAACTGGTGTTCTTTGAACTAGATTCGTTTCTGGATAGCAAGATGTCTTAAAGATCTACTTGTTTATCCCCTTTAAAAGTAATCTCTTCAGATTCAAAGATCTTGATTTTACTTGCTTTCAATGCTGATTTTTAAAAATCTCATTGAAACACTCTCTTCCTTTGGCTTTGACATCGCTCTCCCTTAATTTACCTCTGCCTCTGTAGCAGCTCTTTCTCAGTATCCTTTGCTTCTATTTTTGTGACTGTATCTAAAAGACTGGGTTTTCTTAACATTTTATTCCTTGGCTAACGTCTCCTCTCACAGTATCCCTATGGGGTCTCATCATGCCAAAAATGTTGGTGACCTTGATATATGCTCCAAAACATACTTCCGCCATCCACATCTTTCCTGAACTTCAGACCTACATTTACAATTGCCTAGTGAACAGGAACCTCAGGTTTTAATTGATCCTATGTGAATTCAGTATTCTCCTGTTCTTTGTCGACCTCCATCTTAATGATCAGTACCCCACATGCCAAGTTCCAAAGGTCACAAATGTGGGCATCATTCTAGACTTATCTCCTTCTTTCATCCATAAATCCAATCTTTGACATTATATTTTACATTCCAAATTTATGTATAATCCCCACGGTCTGTGCTGTGTTTCAATCTTTGCTTATTTCTGTTCAGATTACTCCCATCAGTTTCCGTACTGAAATCCCTTTAAGCGTGGCTGCCTTAAACTCATCCTTTGTCAGGTCAGTCACCCACAAAATCTTTTAAAATCCAAACATAATGTATTCAAAGTGTATGCTTAAAATTCTTTAATGAATTCTTGCACTATTCAGGTGAGCCTGTAAAATCTTTAGTATATAAAAGGTCTCCTGTTGTTGTTCCTTTAAACTTTATACTTCAGTCAAACTGAGCATTTTTCTGACGGTCATTTTTTTTCCTGTTAAATCCCTTGGATATCTTTGCTGCTTAAATAAAGTGTCTGTAACCTCCATTTCCTGCCAAGCTCCTTCCTTCAAGTTCATTTAGGTACTTGCCCATCAGGAAAGATTTTTCAGATAGTCCTAATGTTATTTAGAAGATGATATGGTATTCTTCTGATATAGGGGAATTGTGTATATGATATTTCACTCACTAAAAACATTGCAATTGTGTTTTTACTTACTTTTTCCAGTAGACTCTACAAATTTAACACCTTTAAAATAGTGAAAAGAAAATGTGTATAGAATTCTACATGTAACATAAGAACAGCTACATGTAAATGAACGAAATTAGAACATTTTCTAACACTGTACAGAAAAAATTCAAAATGGATTAAAGAGCTAAATGTAAGACTGGATACTATAAAACTCTTCGAGGAAAACATAGGCAGAACACCCTTTGACATAAATCACAGCAATATTTTTTTGGATCCGTCTCCTAGAGTAATGGAAATAAAAACAAATAAATGGGACCTAATGCACAGCAAAGGAAACCATAAACAAAATGAAAAGACAAGCCACAGAATGGGAGAAAATATTCACAAATGAAGTGACTGACAAGGGATTAATTTCCAAAATATACAAACAGCAGCTTAATATCAAAAAAAACCAAAAATGGGCAGAAGACCTAAATAGACATTTCTCCAAGAAGACATACAGATGGCCAAAAGGCACATGAAAAGATGCTCAACATTGATAATTATTAGAGAAACGCAAATCAAAACTACAATGAGGTATAACCTTACACTGGTCAGAATGGCCATCATCAACAAATAAATGGGACCTAATGCACAGCAAAGGAAACCATAAACAAAATGAAAAGACAAGCCACAGAATGGGAGAAAATATTCACAAATGAAGTGACTGACAAGGGATTAATTTCCAAAATATACAAACAGCAGCTTAATATCAAAAAAAACCAAAAATGGGCAGAAGACCTAAATAGACATTTCTCCAAGAAGACATACAGACATAAGTATCCATTGAAAAATGAATGGATAAAGAAGCTGTGGTATATATATGTATATACAATGGAATATTAGTCATAAAAAGAATGAAATAATGCCATTTTCAGCAACATGGATGGACCTAGAGATTATCATACAAAGTGAAGCAAGTCAGAGAAAGACAAATACCATATGATACCACTTAATGTGGAATCTAAAAAAAAATTATATAAATGAGCTTATTTACAAAACAAACATCTCACAGATACAGAAGACAAACATGGTTACCAAAGGGGATAGCAAGGTGGGTGGGAGGGGGGGGCCTTTCAGGGGAGAGAGAAATTGGGAGATTAGGATTAACATACACACACTACTATAAATAAAATTGATAACCAACAAGGACCTACTGTATAGCACAGGGAACTATATTCAATATCTTGTAATAACGTGTAACAGAAAAGAATCTGAAAAAGAATAGCTATGTATAACTAAATCACTTTGCTGTATACCTGAAACTAACACAACATTGTTTATTAACTATACTTCAATTAAAAAATGGTTAAAAGTATCCTTCAGAATAAATATGAAATAAATGTTTACTTCCTTAGATCAGTCGTAGGTTCCTAGAAAACTCGGGAGAAAGTTTGATTTCTCAAATACCCTCCTATCCCTACACATGCATAGCTTCCCCCATTAATATCCACAGCCAGAGTGGTACATTTGTTGCCACTGAGAACCTCCATTAACACATCCTAATCACCCAAAGTCCCTAGTTTATATTACATTACATAGTTCACCCCTGGTGGTGTAATGCTCTGGGTCTATCTCCATAGTTGTGCCTTTTTCCAGAATGTCATATAGTATGTCATATAGATGTATTAGACAGAATGTCATGCAATAGGTAGCCTTTTCAGAGTGACTTCTTATACTTACTAATATGCATTCAAGGTTTCTTCGTGTCTTTTTAAGCTTGATATGAGACACCTCATGTCTTTTTAGCACTAAATAATATTCCATTGTCTATGTGCCACGACTTATTTATACGTTCACCTACTGAAAGACATCTTGGTTGCTTCCAAGTTTTGGCAATTATGAATAAATCGGCTATAAACATCCATGTGCAGATTTTTGTGTGGACATAAGTTTGCAATTCCTCTGGGTAAGTACCAGGGAGCATAACTGCTGGATCATATGATAAAAGTATGTTTAGTTTTGTAAGAAAACGCCAAGCTGTCTTTCAAGGTGACTTTACCATTTTGCATTCCTAATAGCAATGAAAGAGTTTCTGTGCTCCACATCCTCACCAGCACTTAATGTTGTCAGTGTTCTGGATTTTAGCCATTCTTCTAGGTATATAGTAATATCTCATTGTTGTTTTAATTTGCATTTCCTTGGTGACGTGATGTGGAGAATCATTTTATATACTTATCTGCCATCTGTAGATGTGCCTGTTGAGGTCTGGCCAATTTTTCAATTAGTTGCTTGTTTTCTTATTGATGAATTTTAAAGGATCTCTGTATATTTTGTATAACAATCTATTATCAGATGTCTCTTCTGCAAATATTTCTCCTAGTCTGGCTTGTCTTCTCATTCTTTTGACATTCTTTGGTAGGGTGGAAGTTTTTAGTTTCAGTGAAGTCCAGTTTATCAGTTATTTCATGGATTATGCCTTTTGTATATAAGAAGTCACATACCCAAGGTCATGTAGGTTTTCTCCTGTGTTATTGCCTAGATCTGTGATCCATCTTGAGTTAAATTTTGAAAAGGGTGTAAAGTCTGTCTAGGTTTATTTTTTTGCATGTATGTCCAGTTGTTCCAGTACCATTTGCCGAAGGGTTATATTTACTTCATTGTATTGCTTTTGCTTGGTCATCAAAGACCAGTGAGTTTATGTGGATCTACTTCCTGGCTTTCTATTGTGCTCCACTGATCGATATGTCCTTTCACCAGTACCACAGTGTCTTGATTGGTGTAGTATTATAATGTCTTTAACTCGGGTAGTTTTAGCCCTCCAATTCTGTTCTTCTTTTAATGTATTCTTGGCAGTTCTGGGTCTTTGCCACTCCTAACTTTAGAATCAGTTTGTCAAGATCCACAAAATCAGTTGCTGGAGTTTGACTAAGATTGCATCAAATCTATAAACCAAGATAGAAAGAAGGGGCTTCCCTGGTGGCGCAATGGTTGAGAATCTGCCTGCCAATGCAGGGGACACGGGTTCGAGCCCTGGTCTGGGAAGATCCCACATGCTGCGGAGCAACTGGGCCTGTGAGCCACAACTACTGAGCCTGCGCGTCTGGAACCTGTCCTCCGCAACCAGAGAGACCGCGACAGTGAGTGGCCCCCGCTCACCGCAACTAGAGAAAGCCCTCGCACAGAAACGAAGACCCAACACAGCCAAAAATAAATAAATTTATTTTTAAAAATTATGGAAAGAAATAACATCTTGACAATTTTGAGTATTCCTATCTATACCCATGGAATATCTCCATTTATTCTTTGATTTTATTGATCAGAGTTTGTAGTTTTCCTCGTATGGATCTTATACGTATATTGTTAGATTTATACCTAAGTACTTTTGTGGGGGTGGGGTGGGCAATAAAAATATTTTTAATTTCAAATTCTACTTGTTCATTGCTAGTATATGTAAAAGCAATTGACTTTTATAAAGAACCTTGCATCCTGTAACCTTGCTATAATTGCATATTTCCAGGAGTACTTTTATCTGTTCTTCCCGATTTTCTATGTAGATAATCATGTTATCTGAAAACAAAGATAATTTTACTTTTTTCTTTCCCAGTCTGTATACTATTTTTTCCTCATTGTGTTAACTAAAACTTCCAGTATGATATTGAAAAGGAGTATTGAAATGGATCATCCTTGCTGTATATTTGATCTTAGCTGAAAAGCTTTGAGTTTCACACCATTAAGTGTAATGTTAGCTATAGGGTTTTTTTTTGGCAATAGTCTTTATCAAGTTAAGTATGTTTCCCTCTTTTCTTAGTACAGTGTTTTTATGGTGAATATGTGTTGAATTTTGTCAGGTGCTCTTTCTGCATCTACTGTGTGATTATGTGATATTTCTTAGCAGGTTGATGTGATAAATTATCTGGTTTCAAAGACTGAACCAGACTTGCTCACATAGGATAAATCCAGCTTTGTCATATGTTATTCTTTTTATACAGGCATACATTGGAGATACTGTGCATTCAGTTCCAGACCACAGCAGTAAATCAAATATCATAATATTCAGGTCACATGAATTTCTTGGCTTCTCAGTGCATATAAGTTATGTTTACACGATACTATCGTATATCAAGTGTGCAATAGCATTATATCAAAAAAACCAGGGCTTCCCTGGTGGTGAGGTAGTTAAGAATCCACCTGCCAATGCAGGGGACATGGGTTTGAGCCCTGGTCTGGGAAGATCCCACATGCCATGGAGCAACTAAGCCCATGCGCCACAACTACTGAGTCTGTGCTCTGGAGTCCGTGAGCCACAACTACTGAGCTCGCGTGCTGCAACTACCGAAGCCCGTGCGCCTAGAGCCCGTGCTCCGCAACAAGAGAAGCCACTGCAATGAGAAGCCCGCGCACCACAAGGAAGAGTAGTCCCCACTCGCCACAACTAGAGAGAGCCCGCGCACAGCAATGAAGACCCAATGCAGCCAAAAATAAATGTGTATATATGTAAAAAAACAATACACATACCTTAATTTTAAAATACTTTATTTCTATAAAATGTTGATCATTATCTGAGCCTTCAGTGAGTCATAATTTTTTTTGCTGGTGTACATTTTTGGATTAGATTTGTTAATATTGAGGATTTTTGCAGATACGTTCATCTATGTTTTCTTATGTCTTTTTCTGGTTTTGGTATTTGGGTAATTCTGGCCTCATAGAATAAGTTAGGAAGTATTTTAGCTGTTTCCATAATCTGAAAGATGATGTAGAGAATGGTTATAATTCCTTCCTAAAATGTTGGGTAGAATTCACCAGTGAACCCATCTGAACCTGGTGCTTTCTGCTTTTGAAGACTATTAATTATTCAATTTCTTTAAAAAGTATAGGCCTATTCAGATTGGTAAATCTAGTTTTAATAGTAAGCCAGACACACACAGAAAGTTCAGAGGAGTGACGTTCTTTTCAAGAGCCCAGGTAATTTTTAAAGATCACTGATCCTTAGAGACTATATGCTGGGCAATGAAACAAATGTCAATAAACTTAAATTTCTCCACTAAAAATATACTCTTCCCCATTTCCCATGCTATATTCTTTGGAAGGAAGCCACTATGCACAGCCCACATGTATGTAGGGATTTATATTCCAAATCCTCGAGGGTGGAGTATCTACATGTATCATTTGGAATTCTGCATGGAATATTTGTCTCCCCCCACTCGTAATTGTTCATTTATTTACATTGGTATGTATTCATGGATAGTTATTTATACTTTAAGTTAGAGTCTGATAATTCTTTATTTTCATACTTGAGTTCTTCCAACTTTAGCTACTGGGAATTTTTCATTTGGCTCTGGTGTACTTGTTCATTTTCCTTAATGGCTCATTTCAGTATGTGTACACAGCAGCATCAGTATTGTTAACCTGTACTCCTGTCGGAAACAAATTTAACAAGTAGAGGGTTTGTGTAGGTTCCTTTGCCTTTAGTCTTAGAGACTTCATTCATTTCAAGTTACTTGGGTTATCAACATTTTTGTATCCCCTTTTCAGTGAGGTTGTTTACACATACAGTTAAATTCTTTGTTAGAGTCAGCTATCACCCTGGGATTTCCTTGATGTCACCCCAATTTTTTTTTTATCTATTTTTTGTACACTGTAAGATTCACTCTTTCTGCAATGGGTTTTGACAACTGCATAGTGTCATGTATTTACCATTACAGTATCACACAAGATAGTTCCCTCATCCTAAAATCTTCTGTTTCATGTATTCAACCTTCCCCCCCAATAAATGCTGGAAACTATTCATCTGTTCACTTTCTCCATAGTTTTGCCTTTATAGCATATAAATTGAATTATACAGTATGTATCCTTTTCAGACTAGCTTCTTTCACTTAGCAATATGTTTAAGGTTTAACCATATTTTCATGGCTTTATAGTTCATTTATCTCTCAATAGCATGCCACTGTTGACAATTTCTCTCTTTTACTTAGTGTATTTAAGACCATTGAGATTTCTTGTGATTATTTAGTTGGATTGATACCTTCCAAGTTTGGAACGGTTTCCTATTTGTTGTATTTGTTCTGTTTTTCTTTTTTCCACCTCTTTTTATGCTTTCTGATTTTCATTGACTCAGAATTCCAGTGTATCTTCCCAGTTCATCGATTATACATTTAAAAAACATTGTGTGGTTTCCCTGGAGTTCACGAAATAGATTTTTAACAAATCTGTTTACCTTCAAATAACGCTATACTGCTTCACATGTGGTACAGACAATTTACAAAATAAAATTCCTAAGTCTGTCTCCTGCCCCATGTGACTATACAGGAATGATTGCAGTCACCCATGTTTACAATCACCTTTTCCATGGCACTATTTTTCCTTTTGCTTTTTAGGTCAATGAAGAATATGAAAACTAATATACTTTCATTTCCTCCTCCTTTGTGTCTCTCCCTTTCTTTGTGTGGATCCAAGTTCTGAATTGTCTAATTTACCTTTGCCCTGAGCAATTTAGTATTTCTTTTAGAAATGTTTCTATTTCTGGCAATGAATTCTCTTGTTTCTTGTTTGCCTGAGAGAGTCTTTATGTCTCTTCATGTTTGAATGGCATTCTCCTTGAAGTAGAATTATAGGTTAGTTTGTCGTCTTTTGTTCTGGATTTTAAATATTTCACTCGGTGTTCAACTTCCTTGCATAGTGTGTGACAAAAAGTCTATTGTGATTACTTCTGTTTCTCTATAAGAAATTTATTTTAATCTAAATTATTTTATAATTTTTTTCTTCACCTTGACTATGTGCCTAGTGTGACTTATTTGGTATTTATCCTGCTTATTATCATTTTTCTGCTCCTTTTTTGTTGTTGCTGTTATTCCAATAATAGATTTTTTTATGCTTTCCTACAGTTCTTAGATGTCGTGTTCTTTTTAACTCTTTATTTTTTCTCTTTGCCTTTTAGCTTGTGGTTGGTCTTTGTTTCTACAGTCATTTGTGCCAGAGGCTTCAAATTCTTCTAGTGTCCTTGCTTTGTCTTCCCTCTTGATTTTGCACTTTTTTATAAGTACTCCTCTTTAGTTGGGTCTCACAGCTCTTATATTTCTAATCCGTTGTTATTATACTATAGGAGGTGGTGGTAAAGTTTGGGGGTGAGTTGAAATACTTGATACGCTTCTCATTTGGTTCTCAGAGCTGAAGATACTCACAAACATTTCTCCAGTTGTGTAGTTTTTTACCCCTAGTCCCTTCTCCCTTCTCTGACTACAGCTTTGCCAATCTATTCTTTTTAAATATATAACTCCTGATGACTATTTTTTTTCTCCTTAGGTGATATAGGAAGGCTGGAGGGGACAGGAGAGAGAGGTATTCTTTTTTACCAGCTGAAATTGGGCTCTGGCAAAGTCACTTTTCCTGCAGGGTGTATCTTTGTTATAAAGAGAACTCTGGGTGTGTTTCATCTGCCAGAAGTATGAGAGGGTCTCTTTTGCATCTTCACTGTAAGAACACAGTAGATTCCTGTTGAAGGTAAACCCAAAAAAAGTGTTGGGGCTCATCTAGGATGTGGCACCCAGGAATTTCTCACTCATCTGATACTCCACATCCAGCATCCAACAGTTCATCACAATTACCACCTAAGTATCCCAGCGATTTAGGGCTTAAGTGGCTCCTACTCTAGGTGAGCCAATTTCCATTGTGTCTGTCTCTCTACACTTCAGTGTGGCAGTTTGCCAACCTCAGTTCTCTGATGGGTCCAAGGAAGTCATTATTTTTAGTTTGTTCAGCTTCTCTTTTGAGGATAAGAGTGACGCCTTCCAAGCTCTTTACATATCATAGCTGAAACCATTTGTAAATCCCCAAACTGAAAATCTTGTTTAAAATGTACATGACAGGGCTTCCCTGGTGGTGCAGTGGTTGAGAGTCCACCTGCCGATACAGGGGACACGGGTTCGTGTCCCGGTCCGGGAAGATCCCACGTGCCGCGGAGCGGCTGGGCCCGTGAGCCATGGCCGCTGAGCCTGCGCGTCCGGAGCCTGTGCTCTGCAATGGGAGAGGCCACAGCAGTGAGAGGCCCATGTACCGAAAAAAAAAAAAAAATTTACGTGATAACTTAAGGGGAAAAGAGAATCTTTTGTATTTCGCAAATACTTGCCATTTTGCATCCACTTAATGTTTCCCCAAATTCCAGCCTCTGTCTGATATTGTTACCCCTCATCCTCTGGCTTCTTTCAAGACATTTTCATTATCTTTGTATTTCAACAGTTTGATCATGACACACGTAAGCTTGGTTTACTTTGAATTTACCCTTACTAGTCCTCACTGCGAATTTATTTCTTTCCACAGTTTTGGAAAATTTTCAGCCATTTTTCTTCAAATATTTTTCAAATGACTCTCACTAATCCTTCTTGGGTTTCAATTGCACATTGGTTAGACACATTGTCCCAACGCTTTCCTAAGCCTTTTACTTTTTTCTACTTTTTTTCTTTGTGCCCCTCAGGATGCATAATTTATATTCATGTATTTTGAAGTTCCTGACGTTTTTGTTATTTCCTTTCTGCTATTAAGCCCATTGACAGTATTTTAAAATCAGAAATTGTAGTTTTCATTCCATAACTTCTATTTTTATTTTCTTCAGTGAGATTTCCTATCTTTTCATTCATTTCAAATGTATTTTCTTTTGCTTCCAGGAACAAGTTTATAGGAGCTGCTTTGAAATATTTTTCTGATAACATCTAAGTAACCAAGTATTAGCATATTTTGATTTGTTTTCTTTGAATAGGTCAATGTCCTTTTTAAATTGTTTTTATTTACTTATTGAGCCTTTCTAGATTATATCCTGTATATTGTCTGTAATGTTCTTTAGACTCAGATTTCCATCACAGTCATCAGGATCATGTTGGTGTTTCTATTTTAGGAAGGAATCAGTCTTGTTAAACTCATATTTAAAGCTGTCTCACCTTCTATGGGCTGCAGTGCAAATCTTATTTTAGTGATGTATTTTAATATGGTGTTTGGGGTCACTCCAATGCATATATAGTTTAGGGACTGATAGAGTATTTTAGTAATTTATTGTAGAGATTAAGAATACCTTTCTCTGGCTCTCTCCTCTCTGGGATTCTCTTCCTCTCTGTAGCCTGCCTGGGCTCTTTTCTTTGGTACCTCTGGGCAGAAAGATGGTGGGCTTTCCAACACTGTGTCTTCTGTTTAAGTTGGCAACGGAGGCTTGCCCTGGGGGAAGAAAGCACACAAAGTAAAACAAAATTGGGAAACTCATTGCTGGTAGACAGTTCTCCATGGGTCTTTGACATTTCATCATGTCTTTCGAGCAGTTACGATTGTCATTTTGGTAAATAAAAGTGGAATATGCTCACTTAAATTCAAATAAGCAGTATTTTTAGTGTAAGTATATCCCATGTATTTCGGGGACATATTTATATTAGAAGAATTTATTGTTTGTTGGAAATTCGAACTTACCTAGGTGTCCTTCATTTTATCTTGAAACCCTAAAAGCACATTCACTGACAGATTTTATTTAAAACTATCTTTTCAAGAATGTATAGTAAACAGGCTTGGAATTGGAAGGTAGTGTCTCCCTCTGAAACCGAAGCAAATATCCAGTATAATGATAATAATGTCACCCTCTGCATTAAAGGATTGCTTTGCTTGCAGCCTACTATGAGAGTCGCATTCTCTAAGCTCAGCTCTGAAGCAAACTTACTATGTATGCAGTGTCCACCTGTCTGCCTCTGCATTGCTCTTTTATTGTTCTGTGTTCTTTTATTTTGACCAGAATTTATAGTTGTTATCATTGGATAGGATTAGCTTTAGTTTGTGTACAATCCTGTGTCAGAATTGGAATTCCTAATTTGAAGGTTTTGCCCTATTTTTTCACAGTAATTGATAGCAGAAGTAGAAAATATACAGATGTAGATTATTTGAACACCATTAAGCAATTGGCATTAATAGAATAATATACCCAACCACTACAGAATACTCATATTTTTCAACTGCACATGGAACTTTCACCAAAGTAGAACATGTCATGAAGAAAATCTTGATAAATCTAAATGGATTGAAATCATACCCATATTATCTGACCATAACAGATATAACTAAGAATCGATAACAAAATTAGAAAAAATCAGAATGTTTTAAAAATGAAGCAACAAGTGAATTTAATTTGTAATAGTTTACAAAGCTCCCTCTTCCTAGATTTTCGAATTCATTTTTACTGAAACGTACTCAAAGTATAGATCTCTCCATTTTCTCCAGTCTTCTGGAGCCATTTCTTTTTTAAAATTGTTTTGAAAAATTTCCTCAGTCACCAGGACAACACAAAATAGGAGTAGAAGCCAAATTTTGTTAGATTAAACACACATTAAGCTCTTTTGTCAAATGGCCATAAATGTTTCTAAAGTTTACTGTCAACTTCAGCCCTTACCTTGTTGGAGACCAGTAAGTCTCTGGGCCAGCGTATTCCTTACCCAGTCTATGCAGCCTTGTCTCACGAACATTTGTTTCAGAATATTATTGTGCTATGCAAGCCAGATCTGTTGAATGGAAATATTTGCAGGTAGCTCAGGTAGTCAGATTTATTCAAAATTCCCCACTGATGGACTTCCCTGGTGGCTCAGTGGTTAAGAGTCTGCCTGCCAGTGCAGGGGATATGGATTTGATCCCTGGTCTGGGAAGATTCCACGTGTTGCAGAGCAACTAAGCCTGTGTGCCACAACTACTGAGCCGGAGCTCTAGAGACCCCAAGCCACAACTACTGAGCCCACATGCTGCAACTACTGAAGCCCGTGTGCCTGGAGCCTGTGCTCCACAACAAGAGAAGCCAGTGCAGTAAGAAGCCCGTGCACCGCAACGAAGAGTAGGCCCCGCTCGCTGCAACTACAGAAAGCCCGTGAAGCAACAGACCCAATGCAGCCAAAAATTACAAATTAAAAAAAAAAAACTCTACAAATAGAAGTTTAAAGTACTTTTAAAAAAATTCCCTACTGATGCTTCCTGTGTGCATTTAACTTAAAAATTCTTTTCTAGAAAAATACTCTAAGCATAGCCAAGAATTAAAATTTTTTTCACTTAGCTATGTACACAAACTTGGTTAATTTGGCTTCAAGGGCTAGAGGTTATTATTAAAGTAATTTAAATACATACTTATAAGTATCTGAAGAAAAATCAGAAGCTCATAAAATGGGGGGCGGGGGGGAAGCAGTAACAGTGGGAAGTGACCTAAGATCTTACATGTAGTTACCACCTCAGAGGTTGAGTTTGAATGTTTTCCAAGTCTCTGAGATCATTATATTTTATCTGCTCTGCATTTCAATTAGTTCTTTTTCTAAAATAGTGGCCAAACTTGAATTACAAAGCATCTAATACTCGGAAAACGTTTCCTTCTTTCTCAGCATCTGATCCTAAACTGTTTTTACCCTACCGGGCTGCTTTCGACGTAGTGAGATTATGTTCTTAACACATGACCCACTGTACTTCTATTTTGGGAAAGCATCTATTTTAAGGGACTTTCCACTGGGATGTTTTAAAATACTTTATAAGGCTACTACAAGAGGAAATTATTCAGAAACAGGTTAGAGGCATGAAACCCTTGCCTAATGCAATCTGAGAGGACCAAGAGAGAAAAGCATATCTTAATAGGTGCTTGGCGTATATTCAGAGAAACCATGCTAAGCAGCCTTAATTTTGTGTGAAACTGGAGACTTCCTGTGAAACACCATTTTCTCTACTACCCACTACCAAAAACAAAACCAAACCAAAACAAAAAAAACTTTCCTGTAGTTTCAGATATTATTAACCTTGCCTTTCCTATCACATTTGAAATGGTGGAAATACTCCCTCACCATTGAAATCAGTTTGCTGAACTCTGGACTGTTTACTTGAATATGCAGAATGCATCTTTCATGTTCTGCTGATTAGAGGTTAGTTTGCTGCAAATATTATAGGTTTTTATTAAGTCAAGTCTGCTAAATTCATGCTGTGCTAAAAGAAGTAGGTGGCAGCTGTGCAATTTAGCCAATTAGTGGCAAGAGTCATTTAGGAAAACACTGAGGGACAAAGGACTCCTCATTAAATTTTATTTATAACAAGGGCTGGGGACGGAAAGATCATGATACACCCCCCGTATGAATTCCAAAGATCCAGAATGCTTTAATATATGCTGACATGTTGGTTTGTACTGGGATACAGTGGGTTTAAAATTAGTGTAAAATTACATGTTCTAAGTTGAAATTTATGTGTACATATTCTTTGGGGGTTATAAATACTTGTAGGGGACTTATTATATTTGGCCAAATGTATTTGTCACTTAATACTTAAAATGTATTTCTACTGTATGAATTCCAAAGATCCAGAATGCTTTAAATATGCTGACATGATGGTTTGTACTGGGATACAGTGGGTTTAAAATTAGTGTAAAATTAGATGTTCTAAGTTGAAATTAAATTTATGTGTACATATTCTTTGGGGGTTATAAATACTTGTAGGGGACTTATATTTGGCCAAATGTATTTGTCACTTAATACTTAAAATGTATTTCTATGATAACTAAATACTATTTAATCATTCATTTTGTATTCTGTCAGTTCTTTAATAAAAATGTATGGAATATTTAGTCTTGTTAAGCCACAAAACAAAAAACTATAAACACAGTTCCTAACTCCTAAAGAAGCTAACAGTCTAGAGAGTTTGAAGCTGCAAGAATAGTGCAAGAAAACGAAGCAACTGAAAAAGGATTAGTCTCCAAAATTTACAAGCAACTCATACAGCTCAATATCAACAAAACAAACAACCAAATCCAAAAATGGACAGAAGACCTAAATAGGTATTTCTCCAAAGAAGATATACAGATTGCCAACAAACACATGAAAGGATGCTCAACATCACTAATCATTAGAGAAATGCAAATCAAAACTGCAATGAGATATCACCTCACAGCTGTCAGAACGGCCATCAAAAAATCTACAAACGATAAATGCTGGAGGAGGGTGTGGGGAACACCAGTCAGAATGGCCATCAAAAAATCTACAAACGATAAATGCTGGAGGAGGGTGTGGGGAAAAGGGAACCCTCTTGCACTGTTGGTGGGAATTTAAATTGATACAGCCACTACGGAGAACAGCATGGAGGTTCTTTAAAAAACTAAAAATAGAACTACCATGTGACCCAGCAATCCCACTACTGGGCATATACCCTGAGAAAAACCATAATTCGAAAAGAGTCATGTACCACAATGTTCATTGCAGCTCTATTTACAATAGCCAGGACATGGAAGCAACCTAAGTGTCCATCGACAGACGAATGGATAAAGATGTGCCACACATATACAATGGAATATTACTCAGCCATAAAAAGAAACGAAGTTATTTGTAGTGAGGTGGATGGACCTAGAGTCTGGCATACAGAGTGAAGTAAGTCAGAAAGGAAAACAAATACCGTATGCGAACACACATATATGGAATCTAAAAAAAAAAAAGGTTATGAAGAACCTAGGGGCAGGACAGGAATAAAGACGCAGACGTAGAGAATGGACTTGAGGACACAGGGACGGGGAAGGGTAAGCTGGGACGAAGTGAGAGAGTGGCATGGACATATATACACCACCAAATGTAAAATAGATAGCTAGTGGGAAGCAGCTGCATAGCAGAGGGAGATCAGCTCGGTGCTTTGCGACCATCTAGAAGGATGGGATAGGAGGATGGGAGGGAGACACAAGAGGGAGGAGATATGGGGATGTGTGTATATGTATAGCTGATTCACTTTAAAGCAGAAACTAACAACATTGTAGAGCAATTATACTACAATAAAGATGTTAAAAAAATAGTGCAAGAAATTTATGAGCAACTGTTGTATACTAAGTTTCAATAATGGCAAAAATATAATTAACATCTAATATCAGAATATATGATTTAAAAAATCATATTGAAATTATTTTAGAAAGTGGCTAGACTGGAGACAGACATATACCTTAGGGAGGAATTAATTCTGTTTCTGATGTAGCTTTCGTAGAAGACTCTTAGAATGATGCTCTTCTTTTTAACCTAACTCACTTCTCCCCAGATCTGGGGTTGTAACTTGAGGAATTGATGACTTTGCTGAAAGAAGTGGACTTGGGTTGCTCAACTTTTCCTTCTCTTGGGTGACAGTTGCCTAAAGAAAATGAATAAGCTTCTCTTCTCCACGCTGACAGTTTCTGTAGAGCTAAGCCACTGCTCCAGCATATTTTCAGTGCTATTGCAACTAGGTGACTCACTTGTTTCTCAGTTATTCCAAACCCAGACAGGGAACAGGTCAGGGAATTTATTGAGCTCCCAGCAACTTCCCAAAAGACTGTCTCTTATTGTGTCTAGCACATGAGGTTTACTTCCTGGTCCCCACTTCCCCAGTGAGACCAGATTAATCACTTGGCGCTCATTCAGCGTTTGCAGACCGGGACCATGTGTGAAAGAGCAGATTCCTATCCCCACCTCTCAAGAGACTTGGATGAATTGTCTCCAGTCCACGAATGGAATGAGGAGGGGGACCAACCTCACCCTGTACATTTCTTCTGTTCGTCCCCTTTGTTACTGCTGCGGTACCGCTGCTACTACTTATTCTTTAGCCCAAGCACCAACAGTTGAATCCTTACAAGTAAATGCAAGTTTGGTGTGCTTCCTGCCATTGTTGAAGTGTCTCAAGGCTTAAACTTTCTGATGTAAGAGTTAACAAGAGATGAGCCTTAACCATTTTTGTTTTCATTTTATCTCATCTTATAAATACCATCCACACTTTGAAACCTCTTTACTGAGGTATGATTGACATTTTAAAAACTGTATATTTATTGTATACAACTTGATGAGTTTGGGGATAAGTGTACCCCCGTGAAACCTTCACCATGGTAAAGCTTCCTCCTACCCCTTTTTACTATTTATTAAATTATTTTGTGATAACACTTAATAAAAGGTCTACCCTTTTAAGAAATTTTAAGCAAACAATAGAGCGCTGTTAATTTTAGGCACTGTGCTGCACATTAGATTTCCAGCACTTAATTATCTGTCAAAACTGAAGCTTTGTACCCTTTGACTGTCACCTGCAAATTTAAAAATAGCTGTCCTGATCTGTCTGTGCTGCTATAACAAAATACCACAGGCTGATTAGCTTATAAACAACAGAAATGTATTTCTCACAGTTCTGGAAGCTGGAAGCCCTAGATCAAAGTGCCAGCATGGTTCAGTGAGGGCCCTCTTCCAAAATACAGACTTGTATCCTCTCATGGGGGAAGGTACTATGAAGCCCTGTGGGGTCTCATCTATAAGAACACTAATCCCATTCATGAGGGCTTCACCCTCATGACCTAAGCACCCCCCAAAGGCCCCGCTTCCTAATGCCATCATTTGGGTATTAAGATTTCAACATATGAATTTTGAGGGGACACAAACATTCAGATCAGACCAACAGTTGAATCTATTATTCAAATTATTGTAAAAATGGTATTTTAAATTAACAATTTGGGTGGATTAAAGACCAGAGTAATGTAGTCTTGTCCATGCATTTATATAGTCCTTTTGTGCTTTTTAACTTTAGGACACCTTTGAGATTATGTAGGATTTGATAGGAAATCAAACTACAAAGAAGTTAATTCATCCAAGCTTACAGTGAATTCTGGTTTTGTTGTTGTTTTCATAATACTGTACTAAGTTCCTTGTGTCAGATACCTATGGTGTTATTTTTCAACTCTTAATTTTCTTTTGAAATGTGAATGTACAAAAATGTAATGGATGCTTCATATTACTTTAAAAATTTTTGCTATTGACAATAATCTTAGGGAATAATTTAAAGTTTCAGGCTATAATTCTGGATTGTACAATTGCAATTTCATGAACAATAACAATTATAAAACAAACTATTTCAGTAAAATAATAAAATTGTATTAAAATTGATAGGATAGCAATCTGTACTCCAAGTAGGTTATATAATTTTGTTTTGCTCTAGCTGGAGTGTAAATACATAGAATCCAAAATTTCTAGTAGTCTTAAGAAAAACTGATGTGTTGTCTAATCTATAGAAGAAAGTGTAAAATAGCAAAAAAAAAAAAAAAAGATGCAGGAAGAGAAATCTAAACTATTGAATAATTCAATAAATATTTAGTAAACATATACTATGCAAAATTCGATGCAAGATATTGGAGTCATAATGCTGAAAGCAAAATTTATCTGGAAGAAATGTGCGTTTTCTGAGTTGTTTTTTTTTTTAATTATCAATTTTATACACATCAGTGTATACATGTCAATCCCAATCACCCAATTCGTCACACCACCACCAGCATCCTGCTGCGGCTTTCCCCCTTTGGTGTCTATACGTTCTGAGCTTATTTAAAAAAAAAAAAAAAAAAAAAAAGCCTAGCCTAGGCCATCACCTTACAAGAGGTTTTCTGAGGCATATTTAATCTGAGGTCAGATAAATGTAAACTAGAGTTTTGTTCATTTTACTACCACAAATCAGGGAATAAACACTTACTAGCAGGAGTACCATTTTTTGACCCAATGTTTCAAAACAGTAAGAATTAAAGGTGCTTGGGGTTTTTTCCCTTATAAATCTTTGAATAGTTACATAAACTAGACCTGGAATTATATTTATGTTACTTAATGAGAACTAATATATTTATAATGTATGAATATATAAATTCCAAATAATGCCAAGGTTTAAAACATATAAAAATTCAACATTTCTGTAGAATGTCCTCCCAACTCAGCACTATTCATTTCTTCATCTTAAACACTAAGATCTTAGAAAAGTAAATACTATCAATAACAATTAAGTCAAAGTTTTTAAGATCCTGTCAATATTAAGTTTTTATGCAGAAACCAAAAATTACCAAACATTTTCAAATAAGTGGAACATTACAAGCAAATGAAAATTTAAAATTTAACAACAAATATGGCAAATTAAAGATGTTCTTGTTGTCCTTTTAAAATCTAAGATAAGTTTGATGTAATCTTATTAATACAATAGGTTATCATTTTTCTTTAACTTCAAGAGATTCTATTTGCAGTTGGGCCAGATTCTGCATTTGGGTCCTCAGTGTCCTCTTTTTTTTTTAATCAGAAGCTGTGTTGCTACTTGTTTTATAAACATAGCTGAAAATCTGCAGTAAACAATTTGGCTTCTCGGTGACATTTATTCACTCAAGTATGTGTTGAGTATCTATTATGTGCTGGGCACATTCTATACACTAGAGGGAAAAACCAGTCAACAAAGAGTCATTTATCTCCTACAGTTTATACCTTCATCAGATAATTCAACATCTCTGTCATCGTGGTGTTGGCATCTATTTTTTAAAAAAATTTAGTTTGAGATTTTCCTTGTTCTTGGTATGAAACAGATTTTCAAATGAAACTTGATATTTTCATATTATGAGACTCTGGATCTTATTACAGTGTTCTCCTTTAGCTGGCTTGTTCTGCCAGATATAGGGTGAGAGGGTAAGAGGAGATGCTGCCTCACTAATGTCAGGTGGAAGTAGAATCACAGTTTTCCCACCTGGAATCCCTTGACACCTAAAGGAGAAGACCCTTGTTACTGCTGCGTGAGGGTGGGCATTCTGACTTCCATATGGTACCCGTTAGCAATTTGCGGGGTTGGATGTTATGGGTCAGTGATGACAGAAGTCCTGGCTCCTTATCTGACTTTCACTGACATGAATCAGGCTGGTGCGTTTTGACATCTTCATGAGGTCGGAAGTTGGTTCCCCATTTAGCCATGGGGTGAACTGGAGCCACAGTTCTTTTCTGCACTACTTGTCTGAGTTAGAGCAGTTACTGTCTAAAACTTTCTGCCTTTAAAAGCATATTGTCCAAAAGGCTGCCTCTTTCTTCCTCATTTGGCTAGAGAGCACAGGCTTTTATTGTTTGTGTTTTTTGTCTGCACATTGGCATTTCTGGGTTGATAGCTGCTTCAGCTCTAAATCTGGAATGTAAGACAAAAAGAAAACCCAGGGAACACATCACATTGTTTTTGTCCCTAGCTGGTCTGCTGCCTTCTCTCACCTTTAAAAGTCTGTTGTTTGTTTTAGTTATAACGTACAGAGTTCTTAGTTCTACTTAGTAGCGGGAATAGGGAAACATGGCTATTCCTCAGAAGCACTGAATATTCTCAACACATTTGAAGAGCCAATTTATTTTTCACTATATCACCTTGTGCTCCAAAAAATTATTTTCCAGGAGGAGGAAAGGAGTCAAATAAGAAAAAAAAATAGTCGCACTTCAAAAGCAATTTTATACTTCCGAAAAATCTTCCACGACGTGGTATTAGTTTCTGGTATGTGCAAGGTGGGATCTTTGGCAATTGTGGAATAAATACATTTTATTTAACCGTAGAATGAAATATAAGTAATCCCCATCAATTTTCTTCTAATATATAATTGTCTCAATGCTCTAGACATACTTTGATATGTATGAAAAACTCCTTGCAATTTATTTTACATGGACTATCACATTGTGGTCGATAACTTTGATGTCAATTTGTTTTACTTTTTACGATTCATTTCAATCGTTGGGACGGCAGAAGACACCCGGTGAAAAATTGGGATAAATCCGATAAATATAGCAATTGTGACAAGATAAGTGTGTTTTTATCCTCCAAGACTGCTGTGATTTAAAAGAGGTAATATTTTTAAAAACCAGTACAATCCTCTAGTAAGAAAAATGAAGTTCAGGACATGATACCTTGTAATATGCGTGAATATTCCATACACCGATAATGACGCTCGCTGCTAATACCCTTCTTCACTTCCCTTTTGCCACACACACGGCTTATTGGTGATACCTTTCATCGGTTTTCAATATCACCTCGCATACTTTACATTTGAAAGGTGTTTTACCTCGTCAAGATTTGGACTTTGAAACACTTTACATGTACTCTTCTTGATTCTTGAATATCTTTACACAATTTTAAACAGACAAACTAAATTTCTGTAAAACTACTCAATTTGCAATTTGGGGCATGTTGTTTACCCTCTGGGTCCGTTACCCTTTTTGTAAAAAGGAAATCAGAACTGAATCATGTTTTTGTTTTTCTGTTTGCATCTGCTAATTTATTCTAAAACTCCGCATCAAAAGAGAAATCGGTTATATTTGGGAAAGTTATTTTCAAATTACTATACTTCTGAAAACTGAAGTAAGATTTTCATACTCTTTATAATTGCTCGCAAGGTTGTTTCCTTATTCTTTTCAGATACATAACATTGTAATTCGATTTCCCTACATCACTCTTGATTATTCCTTTGCTTTCTGTATTTTGAAGTAAACTTCTGGCTCTTCCAATCTGGTTTTGTTTTTGTTCAGAGTAACGTCGTATATTTATTGACTTGGTATCTGTATGTTTGGATATAAAGAGAGTGTTCAGGGAGAGAGAGTTACTAGAGAGACTAAAGAAAATGCACAAAATACTTCACTTTACTTAGTTTTATCAACTTCCATAACAAAGCAAGTAGAGCAACGAATAGTGGAATCTGCTCCAAACACAGAGGAAGCAGGGCTGTGCTACATGAAGGGATGGGGGAAAAAAATAGCACTTCATGCTCATTTACTCATCTATCTTGTGGTCACAAATCTAACAAGATGGTTTATATTTAAAGGGTAAACCAGGTATAAGGGTAGCAGCAGATAATTACAGGCCGTCTTGCCCTTTCACATTTGAGCTACTGGGCTGAGACTCTTCTCTGGCTGAGCACTCAGGTGAACACATGAAAGTGCCTGCATGTTTTTAAAAAATTAATTTTCTCATTGAGTAGAAAAATAGTCTGATAAAAGTCAGGTATTTGACCAATTACACACAGTGGGCACTCAGTAAAGACTTGTTGAATGAATGGATGAGTACCCAATTCCTAACAGCTTGGTCAGACCACATTTTTTTCCTTAGTTTCAGGTGTACACGTGTGACTTTTTTTTTTTTTTTTTAGAGCAGTTTTGAGTTCGCAGCAAAATTGAAAGGAAGGTACAGAGATTTCCCATATGCCCCCTGCCTCCCCACATACATAGCTTCCCCCATTACCAACTCTGTTTTGCATCTTTTTGAGTGTATTTTATTGAAGTATAGTTGATTTACAATGTTGTGTGAGTTTCTACTGTGCAGCCAAATGATTGTTAAACATTCTTTTTCATATTCTTTTCCTTGTGGTTTATCACCAGATAGTGAGTATTGTTCCCTCTGCTATCCAGTAGGACCTTGCTGTTTATCCAACCTATATATAGTAGTTTGCATCTGCTAATCCCAGACTCCCAATCCATCCATCCCCCACCCCCCTCCCCCTTGGCAGCAACAAACTGCATAATTTTATTATATATAAATGAAAATAAATCCATGCTAAAAAAGGAAACTATTCCAGGCTTCCAAGCACACAGTCATAATGCAGAGTACATTAAAGTTGAAGCCGACAGCTTCTCAAATTAGCCACAATTTGAAGTATATTCAGAATCCATGTTAGAACATTGAAAAAAAAATCGCTATTTTTATTCTAGGAAGCTTTGGACCTCACATTGACTTTATGGAAAAATGACATTCTAGATCTAGAATTGTGAGATTTTTTTGATGTACAATCACTCATGTTTCCTAGTATAAATTCCTTGTAAATTTGTCATAGTTGTCAAATCACTTTGTCCAAGATAAAATTTTATGGAATGTACAAAATACTATTATGGCTAAATGAGTTTAGTGAGATTGCTGGACACAAGATCAATATATAAAAATAAATGCAAGTCTGTATACTTGCAATGAAGAATAAAAAAGATGAAGAAAAGTACTCTTTTCATTAGCATTAAAAATATAAAGTACCTAGAACTAAATATGCAAGGAAATGTACAATACCTATGTACTGAAAACTATGAAACATTACTAAGAAACTAAAGAGTATCTAAATAAGTGAAGATATATACTCTGTTCATAAATTAGAACACAGTATTGTTAAGATGTTGATTCTCTCCAATTTCATCTATAAATTTAAGGCACTCAAAGTCAGAATCTCAGCAGGCTTTATTAATGCAGTTGACAGCTAGTTGAAAACTCATATGGAAATGCAAAGGACCTAGAATAGCCACAGCAAATTTGAATAAGAAGAGCAAAGTAGGAGACTGACATGAGCCGATTTCAAGTATTGATACTACTCAGGCATGGATATTGCACAGTCCAAATAAAATTTCTTGGTTATTGTAAGAAGCCAAGAAGTTTTCACTGTTACGTTTCATTTACCTGCCTTGTTGATGCAAGTGAGGTTTAAGTCATCTTGAAGTTTAAGTTTCGGGAACATTTTTTTTCCCTCAATTATCTGTCTTGTCTTTTCTCTCATTTTCTCGTTAACCTAAGGTAGGTTTTATTTTTTATTTTTATTTTTTTTAATAAATTTTTATTTATTTTATTTTTGGCTGTGTTGGGTCTTCGTTTCTGTGCAAGGGCTTTCTCTAGTTGCGGTGAGCGGGGGCCACTCTTCATCACGGTGCGCGGGCCTCTCACTGTCGCGGCCTCTTGTTCAGGAGCACAAGCTCCAGGTGCTCAGGCTCAGTAGTTGTGGCTCATGGGCCTAGTTGCTCCGCGGCCTGTGGGATCTTCCCAGACCAGGGCTCGAACCCGTGTCCCTGCATTGGCAGGCAGATTCTTAACCACTGTGTCACCAGAGAAGCCCCTAAGGTACATTTTAGAATACAAAGCATAGATCTTAAGTATACAATTTGAGCTTTCACAAATGTATATACTAATTGAAACCAACTACAAAAAATACAGAGACAGAATATTTTACCACTCCAAATATATCCTCCAAATTTGTTCTTTTTCTAGATTTTTTTGCGGGGGGGGAGTTGTATAGATTATTTTACATTACCATGTGTTTTAGAATAAAATTGTCAGTCTCTACAAAAGCAAACAAAACATTTGGGATTCTATACAGACTGCACTGTAATTACAGATCAAGTTAAAGACAGATGACAGTTTAATCCAGTCAAATCCATGAGCATGGTATATATCTATATTTAAATGAGCTGTCAGATGTTTTCTATAAAAGGCAAGATATTAAATATTTAGGCTTTGTGGGACACATATTGTCTGTCACAGAAATGTGTATGTGCCACCTGTATATGACAGAGACTGTACATATATTCTAAAAATATTTCTTAAAATGTTGACTTTTGTGCCATATACAAACAAGCAATGGACCAGACTGATCTGAAAGCTATACTTTGTCAACCCCTGATTTAGATCATTTAAATTTACACTTTACAATATTTGTACTTCTTAGAAAAAAGGTCTTCCACGTAATTGGCAAATGTATTTCTAAAATTGCAATTTTGACATTAGTACAAAAGGTGTTGTTTTGCACTTAATTTTTAAAGTTTTTGTTGCTAGTAAATACAGTAATTATTATATTGATCTTGTGTTCCGTGCCTTGGTCAATCACTTATTTTATAGTAAGTTTTTATAAGTTTCCTTGGTTTATCTGTGTACAAAATTAAGATTTGTATGAATAGTGACAATTTTAACTCTACCTTTGTGCCTTTTATTTCTTCCTGCTTTGAGCACCATTTGTTATACTGGCTGTAGGTTTTTCCTTAGATGATATTAATCATGTTGAAGATGATTGGTTTTTGAGTTCGGAGTTTTTACCATAAATGTGTGTTGCTTAAAGCTTTTGAGTGTAATCAGGTGGGTATGTGATCTTTATTCTGTTAGTGGTGAATTATGCAGACAGGTACCTTGCGTTGCTGTGATAAGATTCATTTAGTTTTGATTTATACAGAGATGGGTTTGGCATTGCTGTGATAAGACTCATTTAATTTTATATAGAGATGGGTTTGGCCTCTAAGTTCAGTATTTTATGTAGATATCAAAAAATAAGTTAACCAATGTTCTTAACTGCCTTTGTTTTCTGAAAGAGTATACCTTTTTTCCCCATAAATGTGAAGTGCAATTAACCATTATTGGCATCTGGGCCTTGGATTTTTAAGATTTGTGGTTACAAATTATATTTTTAAACATACGGAACCAACCTGCCTTTCATTTTCTTCTTGACTTATTTTCCAAGTTATGTTTTTACAAAAAAGTACCTTGTCACCTAGGTTGTCTTGTCATTAGTATAAAGTAGTTCCTGATAGTTATTTTTTTAGAAAAATCTCTTGTGATTTCCAATGTCATTCCTGTTATTTGTAATTTATGTTCTGCCTATTTTCCTGGACTAGTTTACTTTCGGATTTATCAACTTCATCTTTTTAAAGGATCAAATTTCAGATTTGCTGGTGTTGTCATTGTTGTCTTTTTTTAAATGTTATTGTTTCTGCTATTTTTATTTGCTTTTATGTACACTGGGTTTAATGTACTCTACATTTTTCTTTAAATACTTAATGTGGAACTTTTTATTAATTTTACGTTTTTAAAGCCATAAATACAGCTGTACACACTGTTGTAATGCATTTCAGACATTTATACTATGTTTTAATATTCAGTCTCAAATATTTCCATTTTTCTTGCCTTCTATTTGAATTACTCAGTTACTTGGAAGTTATTTTGCTTAATTTTTAAATACGGGGGATTTTCTAAATATATTTTTTTAATTTATTTTTTTATACAGCACGTTCTTAGTCATCAATTTTATACACATCAGTATATACATGTCAATCCCAATCTCCCAATTCGTCCCACCACCACCACCACCACCACTTTACCCCCCTGGTGTCCATACGTTTGTTCTCTACATCTGTCTTAATTTCTGCCCTGCAAACCGGTTCATCTGTACCATTTTTCTAAGTTCCACATATATGCGTTAATATACGATATTTGTTTTTCTCTTTCTGACTGACTTCACTCTGTATGACAGACTGGAGGTCCATCCACATCTCTACAAATGACCCAATTTCGTTCCTTTTTATGGATGAGTAATATTCCATTGTATATATGCACCACATCTTCTTTATCCATTCGTCTGTTGAAGGGCGTTTAGGTTGCTTCCGTGACCTGGCTATTGGAAATAGTGCTGCAATGAACATTGGGGTGCATGTGTCTTTTTGAATTATGGTTTTCTGTTGCTATATGCCCAGTAGTGGGATTGCTGGATCATATGGTAATTCTATTTTTAGTTTTTTAAGGAACCTCCATACTGTTCCCCAAAATGGCTGTATCAATTTACATTCCCACCAACAGTGTAAGAGGGTTCCCTTTTCTCCACACCCTCTCCAGCATTTGTTGTTTGTAGATTTTCTGATGATGCCCATTCTAAGTGGTGTGAGGTGATACCTCATTGTAGTTTTGATTTGCATTTCTCTACTAATTAGTGATGTTGAGCAGCTTTTCATGTGCTTCTTGGCCATCTGTGTGTCTTCTTTGGAGAAATGTCTATTTAGGTCTTCTGCTCATTTTTGGATTGGGTTGTTTGTTTTTTTAATATTAAGCTGCGTGAGCTGTTTATATATTTTGGAGATTCTTTGTTGATTCATTTGCAAATACTTTCTCCCATTCTGAGGGTTGTCTTTTCGTCTTGTTTATGGTTTCCTTTGCTATGCAA
>NC_041232.1:77618712-77714386 GCF_002837175.3 Physeter macrocephalus | reverse complement strand
TCATATGGTTTTTCTTCTTCAATTTGTTAATATGGTTTATCACATTGATTTACATAGACTGAAGAATCCTTGCATCCCTGGGGTAAATCCCACTTGATCATGGTATATGATCCTTTTAATGTGCTGTTGGATTCTGTTTGCTAGTATTTTGTTGAGGATTTTTGCATCTCTATTCGTCGGTGATATTGGTCTGTAATTTTCTTTTTTTGTAGTATCTTTGTCTGGTTTTGGTATCAGGGTGATGGTGGCCTCATAGAATGAGTTTGGAATGTTCCTTCCTCTGCATTGTTTTGGAAAAGTTTCAGAAGGATGGGAATTAGCTCTTCTCTAAATGTTTGATAGAATTCACCTGCGAAGCCATCTGGTCCTGGATTTTGTTTGTTGGAAGATTTTTAATCACAGTTTCCATTTCATTACTTGTGATTGGTCTGTTCATATTTTCTATTTCTTCCTGGTTTAGTCTTGGAAAGTTATACGTTTCTAAGAATTTGTCCATTTCTTCCAGGTTGTCCATTTTATTGGCATAGAGTTGCTTGTAGTAGTCTCTTAAGATGCTTTGTATTTCTGATTTATTTCTGCTCTGATCTTTGATTTCTTTCCTTCTGCTAACTTTGGGTTTTGTTTGTTCTTCTTTCTAGTTCCTTTAGGTGTAAGGTTAGATTGTTCATTTGAGATTTTTCTTGTTTCTCGAGGTAGGCTTGTATAGCTATAACCTTCCATCTTAGACCTGCTATTGCTGCATCCCATACGTTTTGGATCGTCGTGTTTTCATTGTCATTTGTCTCTAGGTATTTGTTGATTTTCTCTATGATTTCTTCAGTGATCTCTTGGTTATTTAGTAACATATTGTTTAGCCTTCAAGTGTTTGTGTTTTTAACGTTTTTGTCCCTGTAATTCATTTCTAATTTCATAGTGTTGTGGTCAGAAAAGATGCTTGATATGATTTCAGTTTTCTTAAATTTAGTGAGGCTTGATTTGTGACCCAAGATGTGATCTATCCTGGAGGATGTTCCATGTGCACTTGAGAAGAAAGTGTAATCTGTTTTTGGATGGAATGTCCTATAAATATCAATTAAATCTATCTGGTCCATTGTATCATTTAAAGCTTGTGTTTCCTTATTAATTTTCTGTCTAGATGATCTGTCCATTGGTGTGAGTGAGGTGTTAAAGTCCCCCACTATTATTATTTTATTGTCGATTTCCTCTTTTTAGCTGTTAGCAGTTGCCTTATGTATTGAGGTGCTCCTATGTTGGGTACATATATATTCAAAATTGTTATATCTTCTTCTTGGATTGATCCCTTGATCATTATGTAGTGTCCTTCCTTGTCTCTCTTAACATTTTTTATTTTAAAGTCTATTTTATCTGATTTGAATATTGTTACTCCAGCTTTCTTTTGATTTCCATTTGCGTGGAATATCTTTTTCCATCCCCTCACTTTCAGTCTGTGAGTGTCCCTTGGTCTGAAGTGGGTCTCTTGTAGACAGCATATAGATGGGTCTTGTTTTTGTCCATTCAGCAAGCCTGTGTCTTTTGGTTGGAGCATTTAATCCGTTCATGTTTAAAGTAATTATCAATATGTATGTTCCTATGACCATTTTCTTAATTGTTTTGGGTTTGTTTTTGTAGGTCCTTCTCCTGTGTTTCCCACTTAGAGAAGTTCATTTAGCATTTGTTTTAGAGCTGGTTTGGTGGTGCTGAATTCTCTTTGCTTTTCCTTGTCTGTAAAGCTTTTGATTTCTTCGTCGAATCTGAATGAGATCCTTGCTGGGTGTAGTAATCTCGGTTGTAGGTTCTTCCCTTTCCCCCCTTTAAGTATAACATGCCACTCCTTTCTAGCTTTTAGAGTTTCTGCTGAGAAATCAGCTTTTAACCTTATGGGAGTCCCTTCTATGGTATTTGTCATTTTTCCCTTGCTGCTTTCGGTAATTTTTCTTTGTCTTTAAATTTTGCCAGTTTGATTCCTATGTTTCTTCATGTGTTTCTCCTTGGGTTTATCCTGTCTGGGACTCTCTGCACTTCCTGGACTTGGGTGACCATTTCCTTTCCCATGTTAGGGAAGTTTTCAACTATAATCTCTTCAAATGTTTTCTCTGGTCCTCTCTCTCTCTCTTCTCCTTCTGGGACCCCTATAATGCGAATGCTGTTGCATTTAATGTTGTCCCAGAATTCTCTTAGGCTGTCGTCATTTCTTTTCCTTCTTTTTTCTTTATTCTGTTCTGCAACAGTGAATTCCACCATTCTGTCTTCCAGGTCACTTATCCATTCTTCTGCTTCAGTTATTGTGCTATTGATTCCTTCTAGTGTAGTTTTCATTTCAGTTATTGTATTGTTCATGTCTGTCTGTTTGTTCTTTAATTCTTCTAGGTGTTTGTTAAACATTTGTTGCGTCTTCTCCATCTTTTCCCCCATTCTTTTTCTGAGGTCCTGGATCATCTTCACTATCATTATTCTGAATTCTTTTTCTGGAAGATTGCCTATCTCCACTTCATTTAGTTTTCCTGTGGTTTTCTCTTGTTCCTTCATCTGGTACATAGCCCTCCGCCTTTTCATCTTGTCTATCTTTCTGTGAAAGTGGTTTTTGCTCCACAGGCAGGATTGTAGTGCTTCTTGCTTCTGCTGTCTGTCTTCTGGTGGATGAGGCTATCTAAGAGGCTTGTGCAAGTTTCCTGATGGGAGGGACTGGTGGTGGGTAGAGCTGACTCTTGCTCTGGTGGGCAGAGCTCAGTAAAACTTTAATCTGCTTGACTGCTGGTGGGTGGGGTTGGGTTCCCTCCCTGTTGTTTGTTTGGCCTGAGGTAACCCAACACTGGAGCCTACCTGGCTCTTTGGTGGGGCTAATGGTGGACTCTGGGCGGGCTCACGCCAAGGAGTACTTCCCAGAACTTCTGCTGCCAGTGTCCTTGTCCCTACAGTGAGCCACAGCCACCCCCCGCCTCTGCAGGAGACCCCCCCCAACACTAGCAGGTAGGTCTGGTTCAGTCTCCCCTGGGGTCACTGCTCCTTCCCCTGGGTCCTGATGCACACACTACTTTTTGTGTGCCCTCCAAGAGTGGAATGTCTTGTTTCCCCCAGTCCTGTCAAAGTCCTGCAGTCAAATCCCACTAGCCTTCAAAGTCTGATTCTCTAAGAATTCCTTCTCCTGTTGCCAGACCCCCAGGTTGGGAACCTGATGTGCATCTCAGAACCTTCACTCCAGTGGTGGACTTCTGGGGTATAAGTGTTCTCCCATCTGTGAGTCACCAACCCAGCAGTTACGGGATTTGATTTTACTGTGATTACGCCCCCTCCTACCATCTCACTGTGGCTTCTCCTTTTTCTTTGGATGTGTGGGGTATCTTTTTTGGTGAATTCCAGTGTCTTCCTGTTGATGATTGTCCAGCAGCTAGTTGTGATTCTGGTGTTTCCGCAAGAGGGAGTGAGAACACATCCTTCTACTCCGTCATCTTGGTTCCTAATCTAAATATATTCTTGTCGACCATTTTTTCAAAAAGTTTTTTTAATTGAAGTATAATTGATTTACAATATGGTGTTAGTTTTAGGTATACAACATAGTGATTTGATTTTTTATAGATAGTATATCATTTGAGTTACTGTAAAATAGAGAATGATTTTTAATTTATTTCTAAAGTATATTTTTCCCACACTTTGAAGTCTATTCAGATTTTTTGTGACTTTGTGGGGAATGGTTCATGTACACTTAAGAAAATATGTGTAATTAGCAATTGCTGGGTATAGTGCTCTGAACATGTTATTTAGGTTTAGGTAGTTGACAGTATTTTCAATATTCTGTGTTTATTAATTTTACCATTTTTTCATTTACTTAGAGAAAAGTGTTAAATACACACAGCCAGATGATTTATCTCTTAAACCTACCTAATTTTGTTCATTAATTACAATCTTTTGGCATTTACTTATTGAATTGTTATGTCTTCTTGATGAATTAGCTTCTCTATTATGAAATGTCCCTTTTTATCCATTAATACTCCTTCTCTTGAAATCCACTTGTCATGCTATTAAGCCACAACTGCTTAATCATGATTAGTGTTTGCGTGTTACTTTTCTCTTGCATTTTTTTGTCTTTATATGGTGTTTAATATGTATAAACAGTGTGTTATTGTATCTTTTCATCGAATTTGACAATTTCTGCTTTAAAAATCAAGGGTTTAATTTATATTTAATGGAGTATGATATGGGTTGTATTTTTGTTTCTTTGGAAATTTATGTTGATGAATCACTTATTTTTAGTATTACATACTTCTATTTTTTTTGGCTTTTTAGATATGTCTCCTTAATTTATACTTCATAAATTATCAATTAGTTATATTGTATGTTAGGGAAAACAATTACATTACACTTAACTTTCAGTGTGAGACACCTACAGAAGCAGAATTCCATTTACTCACTTCATCAGGGAATTTTCTATTGTCAAGTATTTATTTTCAAAATTATTATTCCTACTATAAATTATTTTTGCTATATATAAACAATTGTCATTTGCAGATCTACTGGCAGTGAATCCTTTCAGCTTTGGTTTTTCTGAAAATATCTTTTTTTTTCCTCACTTTTAAATGCTATGTTGCTGGGTATAGAATTTGAGATTTACCATTATGTTATTTTCCTTCTCTATTTTAGACATTTCCACCCACCCCCCCATGTCTTTGATTTTATCGAAGTTTCTTAAATCTGTGATTTCATTTAAAAATACAAGTTGGAAACATTTAGCCATTCTTTTTCAAATCTGTATAATTTACCCATCTTTTTTCATCTGATTTTTTGGAATTCCAATCACCCAGATATGAGATGATTTAATATTGTCCCATAGTTGGTTGTGTTAATGCTGCATTAAAAAAAAATTTTTTTTTCTGTAATTTGTTTTTTAAATTAACTTGTCCTCAAGGTGTCACTGATCTTTTTTTTCTCTAGCATCCGATTTTTCTTAAGCCAATTTGATGAAATTTTAAATTTGGCATTTGAATTTTTCAGCTGTATAATTTCACTTTTTAAAGTTTTACATTCTCTCCAGGAATGTCTTATATTTTTAGCCATTATAGTAATCATATCCTCTAAATTATATATTTATAATAGTTACTTTAAAGGTATTAATACTTTTTTCACAAATTTTAATATCTGTATAGTCAGTGGATATTCTTCTATTGACCTATTTTTTCTTCTTGATTTTGGGTCAAGAGTTTTTACTCTTCACATGGTGAAAGTTGGTCCTGTGTTTTGGGCACTCTTTAAAAGGACAGAGGAGATAGCTATTTTATAACAACCTTATTGTGATATTCAATACCATAAAGTTCACCCATTTCGTGTGTTTAATAAAATTGTCATTATATTCACAAATATGTGCCTCATCTCCAGTCAGTTTTAGAGATTTCCATCACCTTAAAAAGGAAGTGCATACCCTTGAGGTACCCTATGTCACACATACCCACCCTGAGTTTTTAGCAAACACATGTACTTTGTCTCTGTAGACCCTCTTTTTTAAGAGACATTTCATAGAAATACCACTTGGTATGTGGTCTTTATGACTGATTACTTTCATATAGCTTACTGTGTTCAGTGTTCATCCATGTTGTATCCTGTACTTCATTATTTTTATGACTGAGTAACATTGCATTGTATGGACCTGCCACATTTTGTTTATCCATTTGGAAATGCAACACTGTGAAATGTGGAAGACTGGAGATTGCTTTTTACCAACCCTGTTCCACTCTGGTTTCCTCATGAAAATTCTGGCTTTGGAAGATAGTGTTGATGAATTTTTTACGTTGAACAATGTATTCTTACATTTTAGTCTTTATAGAGCCTGATTCTTTTAATCAACCTACAGTATTCATTAAAGTCCTAGTTACTTTCTTCTTGACCCAGCAAACCCTCTTTCCACTTGTACTTGCTCTCAAGTATTGATGGTTTCATGGCTTTCTAGTCAACTGTAAGAGTTTATTTTTTTCTGGAATTCAATTCATGAAGGCTTACTTTAACTTTTTGTTGTTCAATATTTTCATAGGAAATTATTTGTATTGTATCTGGTTATTTGAAACTATTACCAAAAATCAAAGGTCTTTCTTGCTCTACATCCTTATTGGAAACAAATTCCAACCCCATGAAAACCTTTGTACTGTTATTTTGGGGAGCAAATTAAGTGGCTTCTAAATGGAATGCTAATCATGCTGAACCCCAGTCATGATTCCTGCACAGACAGTTCCTCACCCTTCTTCTAAAATGGGCTCCTATAGGGTAGATTGCTGTTTAACTCCCGTTTCAAGGTGGTTTCAACATACAGCTACTGGAATTTAATTCCATGTTCGAAAGGTCAGCATGGCCTTGAAATCAGCAGCTGGATGTAAGTTATTTTCCATGCGTTTTTCCACATAACCCTCTTTTGGAAGGTGGGGGTGTGGATGGGTTAGGGTGGTTGTGTTCCAGAAGCAGGAAATGTGAGCTGGTAAATTTTTAACCTAACAGAAAAATTCGTGAGTTGATAAAATCATGGTGACTTGAAGGGCCCTGGATATGGCAGAGAGTTTATCACTCAACATTTCTTCTTTTCTTTTGCCCTAAATCAGGCTTATTTCTAACCTCATTCTATTTTTTGTACTGGAAACAACAAAAGAAAATATATATTTTGTCACTGCCATGCCTTCTTGAAAGCCAGTGATTTCCAAATTTCATCCCAAATTGACAGATTCCTCAAATCTATTCTGTAGGAAGTCAAGGAACCCAGAAAAAAAATCCCATACTTTTTGTTTTGGTGGTTGGAATAGAGAAACATGTTGCCATATTTCCCCTGTAATAGCACTTAAGATTCGAATTGAGTGTGTATATGCATCTTGCAGTAGGAAAAAATTGCAGATTAATGGGAGTCTAGTGAGGTTTACTTCCACTAGACATAGTAACTATAGCCAATGAGAACTTGAACTTAAGTCATTAATTAATCCACGGTAGATGAGTCCAGGCACTAGAAGCTAAACAGGGATCACCATCCTTTGGATTTGCAGTTGTTTATGGAACATGGCCCTTCCATCACCCGTTTCCTTTGAGATACACGAACAAAGAGATTCTGCTTCAGAGAGATCTCAAAGGGCAAAGATTAGCAGTGCCTTTTGGACCAGAATAAGATATGAAGATCAAAATATCTGAGAAGGTAATGAATTCATTGGGGTGGCAGAGCTTTGTAATGTAGCTAACAGAATCTGAATAAGTCACTTAAGCAGGAGGGGCAGAAACCAATATAAAAGGCCAGAGCACAAAGTCAACTTTGGAAAACTCCCAAGCAAAGAGAAACAATGATAGTTCAGATAGGCAAAATGGAAAGGCAATTTTGGATGAATATATAAGACAGTCTACTGACTCTGGTAAGACTTATCTGCATTATTTTGTATAATGTGTTGCCAAGCCAGCTCTGATGAAAGAATTAGGGAGAGGGTGTGCAGAAATGAGTTGACACTGCAGTAAACAGCATTAAAATATTTCCTTGTTATACTTGCTGGACAAATTTGTTGCATATATTAAATTATACTAGGCCATCATGAATTGATTCCAAAAACTTATGTAATGCCAAGAATTGATTATGGACTTTTGGTGTGAATCTAAGCTGGAAGCATTTTAAAGCATGAACATTTTTCCATGCTTTTGTTCTTGGACTTAGAGAAAAATCTGAAATCTGAAAACAAAGGGACCGTAGACAAAGGGGTTTGTTGCTTTCTGTAGGGTAGCTTTCCTAATGTCTTTATCCCTGGGCACCATATATTTATTGCCAGACCTAAGAAGTAGAAAAAAAATTATTTCAGAGCCCTCAGAAATGAAACCAAGGTATCACTGAGGCAAACAAATTAGTATGTTGTTGTGTATGTTCTGTATTTTATAACTTTTTATTTTATATTGGAGTATAGTTGATTAACAATGTTGTGTTTCAGGTGTACAGCAAATTGATTCAGTTATACATATATCTACATACATATACATGTATTCAAAGTTTCTGTGCCCCCCATCTATGTTTTTCTTCTTTTTTTTCCCTTTCTTTCCTTTGTTTTTATTTCCTTTCTCTTTGTTTTTTAAGTGACATTTGAGACAGGAACCAAATATGGAAAGACATAAAGATAGATACACTGAAGGATGCAGAGGTGGGGCTGTGAGCATAACCCACACTTATCATCCACCTCTGGTGTGATAGTCTATAAGGTATTTCAGTGGTCTCTTTGGAGCACAATTTGAGAATCACTGCATTTGAAGACTGACATAACTGTAATCTAGGCTTAGGTGACTAGACAACTAAAGATAGAGCATGCTCTTGAGATCAGATATAAAATCAACACACACACACACACACACACACAAAATAAATAAGGGAAACTAAGACCAACACAGCCTAATACAATGCACTACAACTTAAACAGTTACCAGGCACTTCTTACAGCAGTAACACATGCTTCAACTATGGTAACTGAATACTAAGCAAATCCAGATTTTTAGCATGAACATGACTAGAGAAGACCAGTAAGAGACAAAACACGAATTCAGAGAAACAACTCTAATGACTGACTGCAAATTCTCTAAGGGCACATCAATATAAATATATGACATGAGTTGTGTTTTATGTCTAAATAAACATTTATCATACAATGGTATTTAGTTTGCCTACAGTATTGTCTTATATTTTCCATACCATATCTTGTCATTGTCTATCTGTGAAGAGCAAAATTTCTTGGTTTTATTTCTGTTCTTTAGAAAAAGACCTGGGGGACAAAGATTTTAGGTAACAAAATTGTCCTTACTCCTACTCAGTGTTTATACAATTCCTGCATTGACAAGATTTGATATCCCTGCAAGTTTTGCACACAGGTTACTAAGCTTAAATAGACAGGTGAAGCAAAAGAAAAAAAACTCTAACTTTCAAGTGGGAAAATCAAATTAATCATGATGTAATATTTTCTTTGGTCTTTAAGATTCGATTGGTCTTAAAATGTTTACTATTCTTTACTGATCTCTGCACTGTCAGTTTTCAAAAACAAATTTGTTAATCATGCAGAAAGCAGTATTTTTCAAAGTAACTTCAAATATGCAGTTTGTTTTTTTGAATAATTATGCTTCATAATTACTTTAAATGTCCCATTTAATATTTCAGTAACATATTCTCCATAAGACACTCAATTCAAGAATTGGCAAATCACTTTTTTACAGGGAATAATAAAGTTCTTTGATTCCATCAACTGTAGCACTTGGGCTTTTATATTAAATGGTTGAATATAAACATAAATGTTCAGTGCTAGTCATATACATGTATCCTTCCTACACATTTTCTTTGCTTTATTAAAATATTATTCTTTTATTTCAGGGAGGTAAAAAGATAATTAGATTACCCTCACCACTTGTTTGTATTTCAAAATTATCTGCAGAGGAAGTTAAATGACTTTGGGTAGAAAATATGGCCTTTCCTCTTAATATGAAAATGTGCTGCATATGAAATTATGTGCCTGCAAATGAGGTTTTAGTTTGGAGAACCAGTGTACATATAAAATATCTCGTGGTTCAAAGGCCAAACCACAATTAGGAAAGATGATGGTAGGAAGTAATTTTAAATTACTTAATAGAAATAAGCATCTCAGGGAAAAATTAATGGCCTTTTGCAAACGGTTTAAAATGGATGGCTAGGTTGGCACATTTGGGACTATAGAGTTAAGAACATCCGTAAATCTCTTTTCCATAAAAAAAAAAAACTGATAAAATGGTCAAAATTACCATTTTCAGAGATTTGAAAATTAACCAAAGGCTTGTACCTCTTTGAGGAGTATTTGTTCAAGAACAACCATGGAACCTCCATTAAAAACAGGAGGTTTGTGTGACCTTTTAACAAGTTACATCTCCCTACTTTACCTAATCCTTCCCAGCTCCACAAAAGCCTTAAAAACTATCAGCCTTGCAGCCAGGAAAGCTGTAAATATGGCATGCTAGCAGCCATGGAAGGGGAAGATTGAGTTTTGAGCTCCTCAAAGTCTACACCCAGGGCATTGTCACTATTTTGCCTCTCTTTAGTTCCCTGGAAAAGCTTGATTGCAGTTATTATTTGACCTGAGCTCTCTGGGAAAAGCCCTAATTTCAGGGCATCTCTTGAAAGCAAGTGGCAGCAATTTTGTAACTTCATGGTTGTCTGAGGCAGCCAATTGGAAAAACAAGAGCTTGGTGAAAATTTTAAAAGGGATGTACTTCCTGGAAATGGGAAGTACACTGTGGTTTTGAAAAACACCTATTCACATATCCCTGGAGATCTTGAAGGCAGAGCATGAGTGAGCGCTGTTTACATGTCCAGGAAAATCATAAGTGGTTCCCTTATGTCATCCATGGTTGACATTTTGGTCCTATTCAACTAGGAAATGAGGGCAAAGGCAGTGTTATAAACTGCTGACTCTTGCACTCAGAGCAGGCACTCAGAGCCTCTTAGCGAAGGGAAGTGGGATGGGGGTGGACATTGGTTCAAAGCAATTAATCACTGATCAATAATTGAGTACTAATTAACTAAAAAGATGTTAGTAATCTAACACTATAGGAAATAATTTTCTTAGAATTCAGTCCATATAGGTCCCCAAATGATTGTATAGTAGCAATAACAAAGAAACAGCAACAAAAAAAAGCCCTGAGAGAAGGGGAAGAAATGATTTTGAGAGCTGACACATTATATAATAAAGTCCAGTTTTTGTTTAAAAGTATTAAACATACACAAGAAAGTATGACCATACTCAAGGGGGAAAGAAAGCGGTCAACAGAAAATGTTTCTAAAGGGGTTCAGATGTTTATAAATATCAGTTATTTATAAATATCTTTAAAGACCTAAAGAAAATTGTCTAAAGTATTAGGACCCTGTCTTACTAGATAAATATCATCAATAAAGGGATAAAAATTATTTTTTAAAAGTGAAAAAATTCTAGAGTTAAAAAGTAAAATAAATTTAAAATCACTAGAGATCTCAACAGAAGATTTGAGTTAGCTGAAAAAAATCAGCAATCCTGATATTGGATCAATTATAGAATCCCCCAAAAAGAGGAGAGATAGAAGAGGTAAAAATTTCCTAAGTGTGATAAATAGTTTTAATCTACGTATGGAATAAGCTCAAGTAACTCCATACATAGGTATATTATAGTCAAATTTTAAGAAGTCGCAAAGGAAGTATCTTGAAAGAAGTGAGAGAAATGACTAATCACATACCAAAAAAAAAAAAAAAAAAAAACCCCTTAAAAAGGTTAACAGTTCTCATCAGAAACCATGTTGAGATGGGATGACATTTAAAATGCTAAAAGAAAAATACCATCCATGCATAATTTTATATCCAGTATCTCTTTGCTTCAAAAGTGAAGGAGAAATTTAGACAATGCCAGATAAACAAAAACTGACTTTGTCAGTAGCAGACCTGCCCTGCAAGGAATATTTGTGTCTTCTATATTAATAAAAAGAGATGAGAGTGTAACTCAGTACTACACAAAGAAAACAACACTTATTTGATTTGGAAAAAATGCATAAAGCAATAATTACAAAACTGTTTTTTTGGTTTATATAAGTATATAATTGAATGGCAACAGGTGCACAAAGGAGGGGTAGGAATGAAACTAGCAAGATTTCTGTATACTATTGAAATTAGTATTAATTTGAACAAGATTGTTTTAGGTTAAGGTAACTTAGACATTTATTATAAAAAAGAAATTGTTATTTCACTAAGAAAAGAGCTCTGGAGAATATAGTAAAAATACTAAGGAATTAAAATAATATACTAGAAAATATTTAGTTAACATAAGGAGAGGCCATAATTGAGTAATAAGGTAACAAACACATAAGCCAATTGAAAACAAATTTTTTCGGGGGGGGGGGTGTGTGTGTGAAACTTATTATTTTCTACCTATAAAGTCTGGTCATCTAGAGAGAATTTTACCTCTTCCTTTCCAATTTAGGTGGCTTTTATTACTTTTTCTTGCCTTATTGCTCTAGCTCGGGTTTCCAATACTGTGTTGAATATAAGTGGCGAGAGTGGACATCCTTGCAGTTTTGATATTAGAAGAAAAGATTCAGTGTTTTACCATTGAGTATGATGTCAATTATGAACTTTGCACAAATGGCCTTTTATGTCAAGTTACTTTCAATATCTAGTGTGTTGAGTCTTTTATCATGAAATGGTATTGAATTTTGTCAAATACTTTCTTTTCATGCATTGATTCAGGTGATCATGTTTTCATCATTCTGTTAATGTGGTGTACTACATTAATTGAATTTTAATATGTTGAACCATTCTCGCATTCCAGGAATAAATCCTACTTGCTCATGTTGTATAATCCTTTTAACATGTAGTTTAATTTATTTTCCTATCAATATTTATCAGAAATATTGGTCTGTACTTTTCTTGGAATGTCTTTGGTGTTGGTATCAGGGTAAAGCTGACCTCACAGAATGAACTGGGCAGTATTTCTTTTTAATTATTTAGAAGTGTTTCAGGAGAATTTGTGTTAATTATTCTTTAAGCGTCTGATAGAATTCCTCAGTGAGACCATCTGATCTGGCCGTTTATTTGTTAGGGTATTTTGAATGATTCAATATCTTCACTCATTTTTGGTCTGTTCAGTCTCTATTCTTCATGAATCTTAGTAGGTCCTAGCAGGTTGTATGTTTCTAGAAATGTATGCATTTATTCTAGGTTATCCAATTTGTTGGGGTTAAATTGTTCATAGTATTCTTTCTTCAATCCTTTTATTTCTGATGCTTCATTTGTAATGTTCCCGCCTTCATTTCTGATTTCCATTACTTAAGTTTTTTCTCTTAATCTAGCTAAGCATTGGTCAATTTTATGTTTTCAAAAAAAGCAGCTCTTAGTGTCAAGTTTTCTATTGTTTTTCTCTTCTCTATTTTATCTCTGCTCCAATCTTTATTCTATGTGCTAGCTTTGAGTTTGGTTTGTTCTACTTTTTCCAGTTTCTTGAGGTGAAAGTTAAGTGGTTATGAGATTTCTTCATTTTAAATGTATTTTAAATGTATGCATTTATAGCCATATACTTTCGTCTTAGCACTGTGCTCACTATATCTCCTAAGACTTGATATACTGATATATTTTCATTTCAATTTGTCTCAAGGTATTTACTGACTTGTTGATTTCTTCCATCCATTGGTTGTTTAAAAGTGTGCTTAATTTTCATTTTTAGGTATCCCAATTTTCCTTGTAGTATTTATTTCTAGTTTCATGGCTCTTTGATTGGAAAAAAATACTTTGTATTATTTTAATCTTCTTTAATTGGTTAGGACTTGGTTTGTGGCCTCAAATGTGGCCTTATCCTGGAGAATATTCCATGTATCTTCTGCTCTTATTGGTTCGAATCCTCTGTCTATTTTAGGACTTGGATGCTTGTTGTACACACAACTGTAGATTTCTAAAGCAGTGGATATGTAGATCTGGAATTCAAAGGAGTGCTCTGAATCTGATATATAAATTTGAGAATCTCCAGATATAGAAAGTATTTAATGCCAAAAATCTAAATGTAAATAGAAAAGAGAAGTGGTCCAAAGACATCTATGGTGCCCTGTCATATTTAGAATTGGGGATGGTGAAGAGGAATTAGAAAAAGAGGGTGGGCAGTAGACAGAATGGTAGGAGGAAAAGCAGACAACAGTGTTGTCATAAAATCCATCAAAGTGTTTTAAAGAGAAACTAGTTGTAAAGTGCTTTTAATCAGGTAAGACATCATTTATAAGCTTGAGAAGGCTAATTGTAGCTGGATAGTGTGGGCAAAACTGATTGGAGATAATTTGAGAAATGAGAGGAAATAATTTAAAATAACCAGAAAATATTAAGAAATTTTGCTGTAAGAGAAAAATATGGGGATAACTAGAGAGTAAAGTCTTTTTTTTTTTTTAACCCATTCTACCTGACATGGTAAACCATATTTGTTTAAATTTTAGTCTTTTGGAGACCATGGTTTTGTCTTCAAACTTCAACCAAAGGAGTAATTGTGATGCTAGAAACTTCATGCCAAGCAAGTAGAGAAATCTGCTCTATGAGAAGGCAGCAAAGGAAGTGCTTAAAACTTTGCCACATATATTTAGATAAGTTCTTAAGAGGCATTGTGTGTAACTCTGTGCAGTGCTAGAAAGATATGTTGTCAACATTTCTTATTTTGATAAGTAGACTGTTACTTAACTGCCTTGGCAAATTTCTAAAGCACAGAATTTCTTCTCTTGGACTTAAGTTATCAAGACATCAGTGTTTTGTGAAGCAAATTTATATTCATCCTAATGCAATCTTAACAGTACATTAATACTTAAAGAAGTGGTGGATATTGAGTACTTTTTGAGTTGATCAGTGGTATAGTTTATGCTCTCCCAAATGTCCATTTTGTAAACCAGCTCTGGAGTTTATGATAAAATTACTGTGGATTTCCTGAATCACTGTTACTATTATATGCCTGTATGATATATGTTCTCTTCCCTGTGTAACCAGTAGATAGATTATCTTATCAATTAAGAATATAAAGGGTAATCAATGTAGAGAATTGTTGTAATTTATTACAGAATGGTGAAATCTTTATTTTTTTAGAATGTGTATTTAAATACAAAGTTGGAAGGAAAATAGTAACACTAAGGATAACAATCTATAATGCAGTGATATTTGTTGTTTTTATCTTTGTAAGAATCTTTGTGTAGGCGGTATTCCAACAGAGAAATTATTTCATCTCCCCACAACAAATCAATGAAAAGTTTGTCAATGACAGGGGAACAATTTCCCCTTACATCATGGGAAACCTGTAAGCCAGGTGTCAAACTAAGATTTATGGTTTTAGTTGTTGAAAGATGTTTTCTTCCTATCCAGGAGATACACCCTCCATGTAAACTGGTATTATTTGAATGAATGCATGCTCTAATTCTGTCAAGTTGCATTGTGTTTCTGAGCTAGTCTTTGAGTTATGGATTTTTTTTTTTTACTTAAAAATATTAATGTACAAGGATAAAAGTAACTTTTATGTATGCCATCCTTTGTCTATAATGTCCTACTATTTAGCTGTAGCACTAAAAACATTAAAATTTCAAAACAAAAGGGCAAATAATTTCATAGAATTAAGAACAGCAAACAGACTTATGAAACAACAACTACCCAGTGTATCAGTTCAGAGTGTATTCATCTCAGGTGAAGTAAGAAGCATGGCCAAAGGCTGAGTCTTATATGTCCTATCATGTAAGATTCACACATTTCTCTTGATAGCTTCAGATTTTTCTTGCCAGATTCTTTGTTCTTTTTGGTTAGAGTAGATTAGGACAGCAAGATGTGTGGGCTGATAGAATATAAGGAACAAAAATGCATTTTTTTGCCTTTAGCAATTCAGTGTTCTTTTAGTTAGCTGACATAGAAGTTCTGGAAATTGTTTGGTGGTTATCCACAGCTAGACTAGCTACAACTTGTTAAAAACAGAGCATCTGTTGACACCAAGACATTTGAACAAAACTGTTTAAAAACATGTTCCATTTTCCCACTGCCCTTTGTATTTTCTATTAGTAATTCCTACCTTCTTCCTTTTTTCCATTTGTTGAAAATCAATTTTATATCCTTGGAGGAATTATCTGAGAATCTGATGAGAAATATATTTTTTAGTGCTATGATTTCTTAAAATAGACATACATTTGAGGACTTTGTACTGTTCAAAGTACCTATTTTTTCACTCTACTGCTCTAAGGTAGAGCACTGTATCAAACACGCATTTGCAAGAATAGAATTGAAAAACCTTAAATTTTGAAGTTCTGTACCAAGCTTCAGTGTTGTTTCCTCCTCTTTCAAATGCTGAAATAAAATCTATCAGAAATTAAATAAATTTTTAACAATGCACAAAGGTACGGCAGGGAGAGTCTGATCTACTCAAAACCAATATTTTTGACTCCTAGTCCCTAGGCTGTCTTAAACAGAGAATGAAACATGTAAGGACTGGACTTCTCTTCCCGCCATGTGCAGTTTAAAATAGGTAAAAGGGCACATTCACTATTTTATTTTCTTAGTACTTTACTCAATACAAGACAACTTTTAGGAAAACAATGCTGTAAGATGGTACGTGTCACTAAGAACATATTGTATGCTAGTTTCCTAGGACTATTTGAAACTATTTCATGTCTAATTTGGGAATAAAATATTTCATTGCCTTGGAACAGTATTTGGATTAAATGCAATTATTCAATTAAATGAACACTTAATGGGAGGCTTTTTATGAAAAGTACAGTTCTGGGGAGTGTTGAAGATTCAGCAGAGGGAACACACAGGGTGGTGGGGATCATAGTTCTTATGCAGACTCCTCAAGTTTTATCTGGAAAACTTTGGTAGCCCCTAACTGAACATTCCCATGAAGTTCTGACTAAAGCATATGAGAGACGCAAGTGTCTCTCCTGAGCCTATTTATGCAAAACTACTGAGGCTTTAACTGGTTGATTCCATCTTCTTAGTGTTTAGGTTTTTCATATTTTTTGAATGTATAAAACAAGATTGCCTAATATATCTGTAGTCACGCTTTGCTTTTAATAATGAGTATGATTTGTAATCTCTTAATATTCCATGGCAGAATATGGTAAGTTACATATATTTTCCTGATTGGTAGGAGCATATGCTTCTCAGATACAGCACATCATAGTCACTTTTCATGTAGAAAAGCCACTCTTTAATGCATGATTGTTTCCCAGTGACTAACACAGAGCCTGTTACTTTACTGATGGTCACAACTACTTATTAAAGATGAACGTATGAACAAATAATGGAACAAGCAAATAAATGCATGAATGGCAGTGTTAATCAGAAAGTTCCAGCTCAAATGACAAATGGGATAGAGGTGTTCATGGAGAAAACATGTACTAGAAATATCAGATATTAATTTCACAACCCATCTCTTGTTAATATATAATATATTAGCAGAACATGTTTTGATAAGGACTGATTCTGCATGTGGAAAGACTTGAGTGAATGTGAATTAATACATAGTATTATATACAGTAGGAGACCATAATGGCATTAAAAATATTGTTTCCTCAATACCTATGTAACCAAAAACTTCAACCAGACCTTTTCTGAGCTCCATTTCCAGATATCCAAATGATGACTGGTCACCTCCAATATCCCATAGATGCCTGAAATATACAAAAAGGTTTGGTTTGTCAGAAGGAGATCTTGACACAAGGATATGTGTTAACATAAGTTATTAAAAGCTGTGTTCAGGAAAGACTAACAACTGTGTTTATGGGGGGAAAAAAAAAAAGTACCAGAAAAATCTGGAGGCTAAGAAAGAGTGAAATATCAAGTACGATATGTAGAACTTTGGCTTAATCCTTCAGGGAATCTCTGGAGACAGGGCAGGCCACATGTCAGAGTTGCCCTGCTCAGATGCAGGGGAGCTATAGAATATACCCTCTTGAACCTGGCAGTTATTGGTTGAAGGCCACCTCAGGACAAATGTAAACTCCCTGGCAATCTGGCTATGTGTGAATGCCAGCAAGCAGGCTCCCGTAGACAGATGGGATGCCTCTGGAACAGACCCAGTTGCTCACTGTTGGGAGTCAGCATACTCAAAATGCCAAGGGGGTTATGGGTGAGCCCTGAAAGCATCTGCTACATAACTCAGTCCAAAAATGTTCCACTTATTCCATTTTTCTTCACCCCCTTATGTTCAGTAACCGAAAAGTCATTTTAATATATTTTCCCAGTTATACTCCGATTCAGATGCTCTTCTCTTTACCTTTTCACATTGTTGTAATCCAGATCCTCCTGTCTGCTTGACTACACACACTGAAGCTCTAATCTTACCTATAGGCTGTCTCCCTCCAATTCTTTCTCCACAACAACAGCCAGTTGTTCATTTCTCAATCAGAAATCTGAACAAATGACTTGCTCACAAAAATGTTCACTGTTTATTCCCCTCATCACCAAAGGGGTTTCTAGTCTCCCAGTTTCCTAGAAAGGCTTCAGTGTTTAATATGATCTAGCACTGTCATAACATGCTGCGTTCTCTGCCAAACCTCCATACTCAGTGTACAACAAGGAATCAGTAAGCCCCATACTGATTCGGGTCTTCTATTTTACACTCCATCTCCTCCCTCTTGTGGCCTCACCTCCTCCTGGCTGACCTGGATGCTATCCTAGTTCAGGAAGCTGTTCAGGAAACATGCTGAAGACGAAGACAACTCTGACGGATCTTTTTATTTACAGCCAGCCCCTGCCCCTCAGTACACACCAACGTTAATCACTTAGCAGTATGGTTAAATGTCTATACACTTGTATTTTTGCAGTTAATAACTTGAGCGATTATTCTCAAATTAGGTGTGATTTTTGGCCCTTGGGGACGTTTGCCATGTCATGAGCAATTCTGGGTTGTCTTAGTTAGGGGAGCATAGGTACTGGAATCTAACGAATAGTTACTGGGGATGCTGCTATACATCCTGCAGTGCACAGAACAGACCTCACAGCAAAATATTATCTGGCTCCAAATGCTGAGGTATGGAGCTTGAGAAACTGCCCTAAAATGACATTATTTATGTATCTGTACTTGTCTCTATTACTCCCTAGACCTCTTTAGGAACGAGTTGTGTCTTCCTCATCTTTAAGTGCTTAGTACCTAATATACTTCCTGGATCATTGGCTTCTTATAAGAGTTTAGTGCAATTGATATTAAAACTATCATAAATGAGAAAATTACATTAGTGGAGAAATACTAAGATTACAATCCTAACAATGATATTTTTCCCCCAGTTTTTGGTTTCAAAGTCATTGGTTTGGACAAATTTGGAACCTAAACTCTAATCACAGTTTGTCTTACATTCAGTGGATCTATTTATAAGCTAATACTCCCTCTTAGCACTATTTAGATTGTGCCACTGGAAATATATGCATATTTATAATCCCTATTGGCTTTCAGATAAGTACAGTTCAAGAGATCAATTACATTTGCTGCCTGTTTTTGCAAATGTGGAGCTCAGGTGCACTAAAACATGTACTTCTCCTTATGGGGTAGCTGCTCTGGCAGTTGGGGTATTATAAACAGCTGTGAATTTCATCATGTGGCTTTCACAATGGAAAAAGGGGTCCCCGAAATGTCGTCTGTACAATTGCTTTATCTTCAAAAAGAAAGCAGATATATTTCACAAGTATATGAAAGGGCTAACTATACATAGTCTAATACGTTTTTTAGCCTTTCCTGAATTTAAATGTACTGTACCTCCAGTATTCAGGAAGTTCAATAAGTAACAAAATTGATAATGGAAACAATTTACTACAAGAGATGTGAGACTGCAAAACATTGAGTTGACAAGAATAGAAAACATCAGCCAGACATATTTTATTCTAGAAATGCAAAGTTGTAACCTAGTCCCAGTGTGTACAACCCACCCCCCCAAACTGTACGTAGGATAAATAAATATAAATTTTGCTAATCAACCTAATGCCTGATAAATTGAAGGTTACATGTTAAATGTATTAAGGACCATTCTAAAAATTAATTTACCTAACGATTTCCTTAACTTCTAAATTTCTGTCCACTATAAGAAAGGAAAGAATATAGCATTCAATCAGTCATAAATATTTTTCTTTTGCTTAGAATGAGGACATAGCATACAAAATGTTCATTATCCTGTATTCAAATCTGAGACCACATTACAACATTTAGGATATTTTTTATAGCTGGAAGTACTTTCCTTCTTCCTAGCATACTTGGGCTCAGTGGTTGGTGGCAAACACAATTATTAATAGATCGGAGAAAACTTTCCCAATTTTCTCAGTACTTAATTACTTTAATATTTAAATTCTGGCCTTATAAAAAACGTCAGGTGGTGCAGTCAAAATTTATATGAAAATGCAAATGGGAAATTAAATAATTGAAGTTATTTAAATAATGTGTGTTATTTTTCATACCTGCCTGAATATATTGTGAAGACAAAGACAATTTATCCTAAAAAATTGAGGTGTTTTGTTAAAAATGTTATTCTCACACAGACATTAATCGTCTCTTTCTTCACATTCTTAATTTTGGATTAATTCATAATTTTCTTTTTATGAAAGATCTTCCTCTGTAAATAACCAGAGTGAATTTTCATTTGAAAATTCACTCATATTATGAATGTATACAAATAAACTGACAAAACATATATTTGTCCAAAATAAGAACTATCACTAAAGTGATGGGTGTGTGAATATATATCATGTTAATGTGATGCCTTGATTTTTCCTATATGCAATAAACACCTTATTAATTCCCCTATGATTTATTAAGACAACCTTAAATTGTAGCATATAAATTATGTTGCCATTTTTATCAGGATGTTTGGTGTCTCCATTAATAGAAAGAAGAATTTTGCTTTAAGGAGGGTAAATGAAAACTTTGATTCTTTAAAAATAATTTCAATATGTACAAGTTGATAATGTGCCTATGGTTCACTCTGAGAAAAGAGAAAATGAGTTTTCTTAGAGTATTTTTTGGTATTATATTTTGTCTAAAATAATTGTGAAAATATGTAATGCCATTATGCTCTTAAGAATGGGTAGTTTCCTTCTTTGCACAGAACCTGTGACCATGGCAAATACAGCAAACATTAGTTAGCAAATTACAGAAGTATTGAGATGTCCATCTTTTTCTTCAGGGGAGGCACTGACACCTAGAATTCTGTTTGGTTTTTTTTTTTAAGTACCTGCCAGTTCATGAAAGTGAGTTTATGTTTTCCCATCACTCTCTCACCAGCCAAAATATAAGAATAGCATCTCGGGTATCACTGATGTCAGTCACACATGCTAGACTGTAAGACTGTGCTTGGAAGGGCATATTTTCTGTATGGTGACTAAGTAAGTGCCTCTTCCTTTTAACATTCATGGAAAAACAGAATGCGATAGCTAAATCCTTGATCACCCCATGGGTAATCAATCACAGTTACAAAGCTGGAAAAGTGATGAGGAGGAGGCTGAGGCAAGACATCATTTCTGCTTCCTTCGTTTTTTTTTTTTGAAGCTGTACGCGGGCCTCTCACTGTTGTGTCCCCTCCCGTTACGGAGCACAGGCTCCGGACGCGCAGGCTCAGCGGCCATGGCTCACGGGCCCAGCCGCTCCGCGGCACGTGGGATCCTCCCGGACCGGGGCACGAACCCGCGTCCCACGCATCGGCAGGCGGACTCTCAACCACTGCGCCACCAGGGAAGTCCTTTTCTTCGTGTTTAAAATATACCTTAGGGATTGTTGTTCTTTTCATGCGAGTGCAGTTCTCAATTTGGGAGGCAAATATGAAAGAAAGAACTCGGATACTTTCCCCCATGTGGTTTTTTAGATAGTTGTTATCCTTTAATAAAACAGTGATCCAGAGGAAGAGATTTTCTTCAGTCTGATTAAAGTAGTGAAATTCATCTAAGTGGATTGTAAGTAAACCTAAAACATTTTTGTTAATGACACAGAAGCACAGCTCTCAGACTTTTATTTTGTACACGAAAACTAATAGGTGCCTGTTGTGGACACTTCAGGAAACCCAGAGTTGCTCTCTGCTTCTCACCTGCCATCCTGGTTACACCCTTCAAATCGCCGGGAACAAGTCTGAATCCTAACAATAATGGTCTAGTTTTGCAAAGGTTTTTGTGAGTTTAAGAGGTGTGTTACTGAGATTAGGTGAAGATGCGTGTGCAGTCTCGGGTTCTTTTCCATGAACTGGTGTTAGGAGCCTGTAGGAAATCTCGGGCGGCATCCAATTCTTGACCATCCTGAGGGGATCCAGTAGGAAATCTGAATCGGACAGAACTGGGCTTAAAGACCTAGTTTAGCTATTCACAAGCTTTAAGTGACCTTGGACAAGTTATCAATAACTCTGTTTTAACATTCACAGTTATAGAATGGGGAAATGACAACACTTGCCTGTAACTGGGATACTCTATCGAAAGTGTCCGGCATATAGAAGGTTCACAACTAACATTAGTTTTCATTCTCTGCGTCTAATCATTTTCCTCCCTTTCCTTTGTGAATGAGAAATGCTATTCACATGGCTCAGAAGCATTATGAGTTCAATAGCTTTCTTTCTGTGGGGAGTTGTTGATCCAGGTTGTACCTCACCACTCTTATCCACAGTTTCTCTGACACGTGTTACATTCTAGACAATTACTGGCCAGACATCTGGAACACAGTCTGTAAGTCAGTGATTTCCTCTTTCTATTTTCTGATACATGTTGCCTGGTGGAAACAAGGAGTCCCTGTATGAAATATTTTTCTATCATGATTGGAAATAGAGTAAGTGACTATTATCGCTATGTGCACAACATAACACAAGAACACACACAAGAAGCTGAAGATACTATTCTAGTCAATAACAAAGAAGAGGAAAGAATAGATGAAAAATGTCATTATCCTCAAGACTGTACAATGATTTGTGCTTCTACGGTGATGGCACCCTTCTCCCTGCCTTCCCAGTTGCATTGTCTGCTTTGTGTAAGAAGAAAAGGGAAGCACTATCCTAACCATGAATCATTCTTCCCTGGAACAGAAAGCGATTCCTTCTATTCAGTGGGCACTCCGGGCTCATCACAGGCTGTGAGGCCCAGCAGTGAGCAGTAATTAGCTCCTCTTTCTCATTCAGCTGTCACACCATCTACTTCTCCATTTCAGCCTTTCCTTACTGCTCCATGCAGTAAGATTATTTTTCTTCCTAAACATTTATGAGCATCAATAAATTTAAACTAGAATGAAATAAAGTCACGAAATACCTCTCGGTAGGTAGGTTTTTTAAAATAAATTTATTATTTTATTTTCTGGCTGTGTTGGGTCTTTGTTTCCGCACACGGGCTTTCTCTAGACGCGGTGAGCGGGGCCTACTCTTCATTGAGGTACACGGGCTTCTCAATGTGGTGGCCTCTCGTGTTGCAGAGCACAGGCTCTAGATGCACAAGCATCAGTAGTTGTGGCACATGGGCTCAGTAGCTGTGGCTCGTGGACTCTAGAGTGCAGGCTCAGTAATTGTGGTGCACGGGCTTAGTTGCTGGGCGGCATGTGGGATCTTCCCAGACCAGGGCTCGAACCTGTGTCCCCTGCGTTGGCAGATGTGTTCTTAACCACTGTGCCACCAGGGAAATATGGTAGATAGATATTTTAAGCAAAACGTACAGATGTATTCATAGGTTCCAATTCTCCTTGGGTTAGTTCACAAGAGATGCCCATGAAAATTGAGATTCCTTAAAAAACTACAAATAGAACTACCATATGATCCAGCAATCCCATTACTGGGCATATACCCTGAGAAAACCATAATTCAAAAGAGTCATGTACCACAATGTTCACTGCAGCTCTATTTACAATCGCCAGGACATAGAAGCAACCTAAGTGTCCATCATAGGATGAATGGATAAAGAAGATGTGGCACATATATACAATGGAATATTACTCAGCCATCAAAAGAAGTGAAATTGAGTTATTTGTAGTGAGGTGGATGGACTAGAGTCTGTCATACAGAGTGAAGTAAGTCAGAAAGAGAAAAACAAATACCGTATGCTAACACATATATATGGAATCTAAAAAAAAAAAATGTTTCTGAAAAACCTTGGGGCAGGACAGGAATAAAGATACAGCTGTAGAGAATGGACTTGAGGACACGGGGAGGCGGAAGGGTAAGCTGGGATGAAGTGAGAGTGGCACGGACATACATACGCTACCAAATGTAAAATAGCTAGTGGGAAGCAGCCGCATAGCACAGGGAGATCAGCTCGGTGCTTTGTGACCACCTAGAGGGGTGGGATAGGGAGGGTGGGAGGGAGACACAAGAGGGAGGGGACGTGGGGATATATGTATACTTATAGCTGATTCACTTTGTTATACAACAGAAACTGACACACCATTTTAAAGCAATTATACTCCAATAAAGATGTTAGAAAAAATGCATTGTACAGTCCTTTTTTTTGTACAGTCTTGTTTCTCTTTTCTGCTGCTTGTACAGTTTGCTGACTGCAACTGTAACAGTGTCTATCATGCTGTAAGGACTGTGCAAGGCTGAACCCACGCTAAGGTTCGCAAATTAAGAGATGAATTCCACAGATGATGTCTCTGCTTGCCTGATTCTGCTTGTATAGCTCTGTAAGTCACTGCAGAGAAGCAGTGTCATACCTCCCTCTGCTATGCTGAGCCATTGCTCTTAGTCAAGCCCCCTGATTTTAGGACTCTGGTCAGGCCAACTCTCTTAATGTGTGCAGATCCATTGCACAAAAATTGTTCTGGTTGGGGAAAGAGGGTAGCAGACTTCCATTAGAAGAATCCTGTCCATCTGTTTAAGCACTTCCTCCTCGACAGGGCATTCTGTCCGGTTGTCATGGAAAAGAGATACAAAGCCAGCTACTCTTTGTGCCCAGTCGCAGAGATCCACACACTTTGCCCCTTTCCCAAACTTCTTCGGCTGCAATCTTCTAACCTTTGTTCTTCCTGGTTCCTAACTAAACCTCTGAACAATTTGTTCAGGAATCCATGTCTATCTGTACCTCTGGCATCCCTGCATATAAGGTGAATTACCAAGTACACAGCTAACTGCTCTGTTCAGTGGAAATATTTCCCTTGACCATTGCCTGCAAGACCATCCTTGATAGGCCTGTTGTGTAGCAGAATAAATGTAACAACACAATCACTGCAGCGCGTGATGGTAATGCAATGAGTTTGTGAACAACGCTCTTCTCCTTTATGTGGTTATTATGGAGAAGTCCCTAAAAAGTTACATATGTAAACTGAGCACTGATGTAGCAGAGAGAGGTGACAAAGGAATCAAAGTCACCTATTCAGCACACTTTTGCCTTTGGACCTTCTCAAGGTCAAGTCCACAGTGCATTATTGTCAGTGCTCAGTGGATTGCTTCTGCTGCAGCCCTAGGCGGCCTGATGGGTCTCAGAGGAAACCAGGTCAGGATGGGCTGCTCTGGCTGCACAGCCTCTTATCCCAAGGGTCAGATGTTTGTCCCTAATAGGGGCCAGTGCCAAAACGGACCGCTGTTTTTAAAGCAATGAGAAGTTCCCCACCAGAGGAGGCAAGACCTGGCATTAGTGCCTGAGAAGTCTGCTCTGCGACTCTCCGTTTTGGCTTAATAGAGATGTAACACAGCAGTTTCTCTCCTGGGGTACCTCTAGCAGTTGCCAGATTTGTGGGATCACATGACATGAGTGGAAAGGCAGCTGGCCCTGCAGAACGCTTTCTTGCTAAGGGACATCTGAATCAACTGCTAAATGCATTGGCATAGCATTCCAGGTGTGATATATGCCACCTCCAGAGTCCAAAGTGGCCCAGCAGGCTTAAAGGAGAGGTCGTACCAAGGTGCAAGAAACTGTCCTGTACCTTAGAGGAGATAGGTCGATAGGACGCATACTATCAGAACCTGAAAATTGTTATCGTTGTGGCAGATTCCTTGGCCATTGTGGGCCTTATTTCTCACCCTCTGCAGTGTATGTCTTACTGAGTTACCCAGAGTACCACTTCCTGGTTAGTGCGATTGCAGTGAACATGATTGCATCAATATCGTGACCAGTGTGATGTTCTGTAGGACAATAGGCTGGCAAAAACCTCTGTCAACTATATTGTAGCAGAAACGGAGGAATAAACCCAGCCCTGGGGCAAGACCGTACATGTGTACTGCTGTCATTTTCACATAAGGAAGCTTAAAGTATAAAATAGAGAAAAGTAAACATATCAGAAGTTTGTACATTGGTAAATTTTCAGAGTGGACATGTGCTGATAATCAGCCCCAGGGCGGGAAAGAAAGCAGCTGTTCTCAAGGGGGATAACCACAATCTTGGCATCTAACACCGTAGATTGGTTTTGCCTTTTTTCAGTACCACTTTGTATCTGTTGTCTTTTGCTCAACATTATCTTTGTGAGATCCATCCGTGTCACTGTATGTAGCTGTACATTATTTATTCTTACTGCTCCATAGAATTTCATTTATGAGTATATTACGGTTTAGTCAGCCAACTGCTTAGGCACATTTGGGCCTTCAATGTGAGGCTGTTACACGTAGTGCTTTTAAAAGACTCTTGTGCATGTCTTTTATTAAATATTTATAGGAATTTTTCTTTTGTATGAACCTAGGAGAGAAATCATTAGGTGATAAGGTTTACAGATGTACAGCTTTAGCGTATGCTGCTAAGCAGTCCTCAAATGCAGCTACCCCAATTTATACCTCACTAAGACATATCTGAGAATTTCATTTGATGCACCGCCCTCCAACACTATTCTTTTTTTTTTTTCCCCAGTTTTGGCAATGTTGATGGGTGTTTAGAAGTATCCTATTGCGATCTTATTATTTCCTAGGTAACAAATGAATTTAAGTGTATTTTTGTATTTATTGCCAACTGGATGTCCTATTTTTGTGAAGAAGCTGCCCAATTAGTTTTATCCATCTTCCAATTGAATAGCCTGAATTTTTAATACACAGTCTTTTGTATTTGAAGATGAATAATTTGTTGCCCGTAATTATTGTGACTATCGCCTCTCTGGGGCTTGACTTTTTAACTCTCTCACTGATGTCTTCTCCAGGTAGTTCTCAACTTTGATCGATAGCCACACACCCAGTGCCAGAGGCTGCATTAAGTTACTGTATCTGTGTATCAATACCATATGTTGATGTACCAGCTGCAATTGAAGTGCCGTCTGTTTAAGTTTAGGATATTCCACAATTTTCTGGCACAATTTGATTTTTTTTTTTTTTTTTTCAGTGCCCAGACTGGGAACTAAATGTGGATGTTTAGGGCACACTGCTGCCTCAACTTTTATTTCTTTGATGGGGGCATTAATCTTTTTAATTCATTCTCTTTGACTTTGCTTGTGTGGTAGGGGGGGAGAGGAGGGTTTCGGGAACTTCCACGTGACCTTCCCCATCTTAATGGCTCTTAATTCACAAGTAAAATGTTTACAGCGTCCTTCTCCAGTGACAGCTTATGCACCCCAATTACACAATTGGAAAAATCACATAATGAGTACACGTTTTGGAGTGGCTTAGAGATGTGTGTGCCTCACCCCGTTAAGCACCAGGCCTCCACGTGCTTTCACTTAAACATCAGTGTTTTGGTTCTGCTGGTATGAGAATCAGTTCAAACCTGAGACCCAACAGCTTTTAGGTGGCCTGTGTATTCTGATTTCTTCATTATGTACGTCCATAAATATATGTTTAAGAGGTCTGGATTCTCCTTCAATTAAAACATCTTAGGTCTGATAATTGACTTAGATCTGGAAAGTGATTGATGGGTCATCGTTTACAGTTGCTATGGCTGACCTCTTCATTTGCTTATCAGTTCTGTCTTTACTTTCTGCTTCTCGAAGCCAAGTAATATCCAAGATGGTTTGCCATCTGTCTCACCCCTCAGGTCACTTAGCTATTGTCAAAGATCCCTGCAGGTCAAAGCATCCTGGTTATGTCTCCAGTCTTGCCTTTATGGTGGTTACCTGCACTTTGCCTTGATCAGTTAATCACCACACCTAGCCTCTGATCTAAAATCCTATTATATATACTGATATTGAGAGCCTAGTTTCATAGCAGCATAGCCTTCTATCAACAACAGCATAGAGAAGCTAGTTATTACTTCTCAAAGGTGTTACTGTCTAACTTAACTAATAACCCACTTTATGTATGGCTTTAGCAATGGAAGTGGTCTCGTATCACTCTTGAAGAACATAGGTGATGCATCTCCTGGTCTTACACATTAAATCCATTGTAACATCCCCATATCCACACCTGTAAGTCTTTTTTATTTTGTAAATTTTCTATCATTCCTGGTAGCCCCCCACTGTGTCCATAACTATTCCGGTAGCATATTAGGAATAGCTCAGGTCTCATTGATAGGATGTTTAATCTCAGATCACAGGAATATATATCCATGTCAGTAAACTCTCCCGTATCCACCCTGACGGGTCTTCCCTGTCTGATCCAACATCTTCAAGACTTACTATATGTGTCCATGTTTTTCAGATTCCAAAACCCTTTGGTACATGAGTGGTATCTTCTCATAGCAGAGAAAGAATTCATCAGCTTAGGCTCTGCTTAAATGTTGCCCAGGTTTTTCACCTGGAGATTATATATAACTAACTAGATAGATGAGGGAATATTTTTAGGAGCACAAATGCTGTCTTGGAAAGTGCTCATCTCATGCAGGATAATCTGAGCTTTCAGGTTTATTGACCCAAATATCACCGTCCCAGGACTCAGTAGCCTGTTCTTTCTCTACCGAAGTCCTGACTTTGGCAAAGGATACCTGCCAAGGCTAAACATTGAGTTTCCTTTGCAGTTTATAAGCTATAATCAACAGGTAACTACTCTGAACTACTGATGATTACAGTTTCCCCATTCCATTCAAGTACCACCACTAACCAACTACTGTTTCACTTCCCACCTGTACTTTATCAAGTTCACCACCAGTGAAACAAATGGTAATTGTAAAACAACTACACATCGGAGTTATTACCTCCACACCACCCCTAGTCATAGGGTCCTTATTGACTCCGGTACAAATCAGGGGACCTAGTTACAGAATTCCCTCTTTAAGATATTCTTGGTAGGGCCACATCTATAGCCACTTCTCTTAACCTTGGTTCCCTCAAAAGTGGAGCCTAAGAAAATACCTTGAATGCAAGGACATTAATTTTGGAAGTGCACCTAAGCAAAGGAAAGCAGTGGTGAGGAACATAACAGGGAAAGAGGGACAGTTAGTGCAGAGTTGAAATGTTGAGCTGACCACCACTGTGGATAAATGGATTTTATCCTGCTGGCAACTTTCTAAAGAGCTTTGTACAATGCACCTCAGGGTTCTCCACCATAATGACAGATTAAAAGTGCAGTTATTCATCAGATAACTAGATAACCCTTTTGGCAAGCGTTGCCTGAAAAGGTTAATAACTCACTCCCACTTCCACGTTTGTGCAAGTTCATGAGAGCTGAGAGAGCGCCTGCAGAGATGTTCTGATTGGTATCCATGTTGCACTGAAGCAGATGCTGGTCAATTGGTTGCAGCAGTAATAGCTTGAGTAGAAAAGTTGGCTGAGAAAATAAATGTGGTGTACAGATATTACAACTGATTTCAATTTTATTCAATTCCCTGGTCTCACGTACTGACTATTGATCTTTCTTGTTGTGGTTCCTATTTTTTTTTTTTGATTCACATCTTCCAAAGACTGTGTTATAGAAATCTTTTCATAAAAATATTTATTGAAAATTGTGTACCAGAGTTTCTTTAGAAGGATATGTTGATATGAGTAATGTAGAATAAGGAATTTGTTACGGCAATTAGACTGTACTCAGTTTAGGTAGCTGGTAAAGTATATGCAAGTCTTTTCCATCTGGTCAAAGAGGCTGATGGTAGGGAGGAGAGCCGAAAGTGAAGTGGAGGAGAATAAGGGCAAGCTAGACCCTGCAAGAGTCAACAGGAACACATGAGAACAAAATGGAAATGAAGAATGTTTCCTATAGTCTCATCTGTCATGAGGTAGAATAGGTACCCTTCAACCCACGCTTGGATCAGGGCTCAGAGAAGCTAAAAGGGGACCCGTGGGCTTATGTGCACCTCATGCCAACAAGGTGGAGAGGCCAAGGCTTGACTACGTGTGTGAGCTGTCACTCTACCTGATACCTGCCTCCAAACTTGAAACTATATGAAACGACTTCTGCTTCATGTCTTCCGTCCAAATCTCATGTATATTTTTCTCATGGCTAACTCCAATTTAGAATCATAGAGGAGATAGCATTTATGAAGAGGTATTTCCAATTCAAGTTGGCCCATAATATGGTCAGCACTGTCCACTTCTTGTCCATTTAACATCCATATACACCTCCCTTAATCCTGATTAACTTCCAAGCAGAGACAGTAACAAAATTGTGCTTGCACCTAACGGGATGCAACTATCCCTGGTAGAGCTGAGAGGAAAATAATCTTCCCCCAAAGTGGGTGCAGAGTGCCCTAATATATGTTTGGGTGTTGTGCATTTCTTTCCTAGTTGAATCACAATTGCCTTTTGCTTTATTGCTACTTCAATACAGAGATACAAGGTTTATATTAACACATCTAACCCAGTTTCCCTTCCAAATGAGAACTGATCACTCTGGCCAGCTCACTAGCACCATTAATTACCTGTTGATTCACTGGTACAAGGAACCCAACGGGGACATATAGTGGTCTCAACTTCCAGTGAATGGAATCACTGTGGTGTCCTTTGATAGAACCATCCATCCCCAGAAACTAACACTGCTAGATCAGTAGAAACAAAAGTCAAAGGATTAGGAAGCAAACATTTCACAAGTGGATCACTAGGAGCAATAATGAGAGAATCCATTTCTATTTTCACCCTCTTAATTCCCAGACCTGTGAATCCTGGCTGTGGGAGAAACAACAAATATAAATCACAGATGTCACAGATGCAGAACAGAGACTGCATCCTCGAGGACATTATGCTGCCTTCAGAGGTTGACACACAGTTGGTATAAGAAAGGAATCTTCAAAAGACTGTTCCATTGTTCTATCAGGCCAGCTGCTTCAGGATTATGGTTACCTTAATAACAGTGATTTCCAAGAGCGTGAGCCCATTGCCACCCTTCTGTAAAATGCCTTATTAGAGTCAAAGGTCAGTGGAATATCACTGTGATAAATAAGGCATTTGTAATTCTACAGTGGAAAGTTTTAGCAGAAGTGTTGCAGGCAGGGTAGGCAAATCCATGAAGGTACAACCGATAGTAAATATTCAATTTGATCCTAACAGGATTTATAAGGAATATCAAGAAGGCAAATATTAAAAGCCAACCTCACTTCCTTACTTCTGTGATAGACTTGAAATTAGAAAAAGCCACATATTTTATTGTTAGCCTATTATAAAAATATATTTAATATCTCATAAATTATTGCTTATTTAAATATATATGGGTAAGTGGCTAGATACTTCTCCATCTCCACTCAGAGGTGTGCCAAATATGTTTACAATACATTACCTTCTTGAATATTTTCCCTATTAAGAAATTTACTCTGAATTATTTCATGTTGATGTTTTGCCATTTTCTCTTTTACTGTTGATTCTTCTGCTTTTCTGAGATAATACCTTCTTGACTCTCTACTTCAAGTCATTACTGCATCTTCCCTAATCTACAAGTTGGCTTTGCTTTCCCCTACTTTATGGCAAAAAGAGGGAAGCCATCACCAGTGGGTAATTGATTTCTCTGGAGATCCAGGGTAAGGTGAAGATGTAGGGTTGGAAATGATGTCTTTTCTAGTTCTATGGCAAGTTAGTATTTAAAACAAATTTGCAAATTATTAGGCTGATTTTTTTTTTTCCTCCTGAGGGATTTGTGGGATGTTAGATAATGCGTGATATATTTTTGAATACTTAAGAATTGTTTTCTACCCTGAGCAAAAATTGTGATAAATAATGTAAGCACAAATCGGATAGGACCATATCACCATGTGGTTGCTATAATTCACTGAAACAACAACCCTTAGGTACGTTTTCTTAGAACTCTTGAATTTCAGTGTTTCTTTTTTTCCCCCAATGGACCACTAAAAGAAGAGGATGCACAGGGAATTTGTGTCGTTGGAAGTTGAGAGCACATAGACAAGGGATGCTTGCCGTTTACAGCTGCTTCCAGTTTTCTGCTGTAAGCTCAGTATGTGCTTTGAAGAGGAACAAATGCCACCTGTGACCACTGTCACTGATTTCTTATTTCACAATAAAATGACATTTATAAGCAATAGGGTCATAATTTTTTAAGACCATAGCCAAGTTGTTGCTTCAGTTCTAACTCATGGGTATTTCTCTTCTGGAACACTCTGTAGGAAATGATTGGGATTTTGTGCCTAGAGGGATGATTTTCATACTGTGTAGATTCGGATTTCCCTTAAAACTTGAGCAGTACCTGCCCTGTGTTGTCTAAATCAAGAGCTCACTGCTCAGCCTGGTGTCCTTGACCTTCCACCAAATGGCTCACATCATTTTTCCATTATATCCTCCTCTATTATGCCCTCCTTCAAAACTCAGCCATTAAGTCAGACTCTTTCTCCTTTTTCCCTTAATATTTCTGAACTTTCCTAATATTTTACATAATTCCCTTTATTTAGAAATATTCTACTTAAATGCCCAATCAGTCTAAAACTCCTATCATTGAATGTTTCCAATATCATCTGCTTCATATAAAGTTCCTTGATCCTTTATACTGATATAACCTCTTACGCTTTCAAATACTCACTCTCTCTCCTACCATGCCCGAACTGCTCCTCACTTTTTATTCTCTGATTAAAAAAAATCTGTAATTTTCAAATTTAATACTTAAACCAATTTAGTTTATTTACATATAATTATCTAAATGGCATGACCTCACATAACTACCAGAATCAGTCCAACTGTCTGCATTGTACTATTAAAAATATTGATATAAATCTTGAGACATGTACTATGAACATAAATGGGCATGACATGGTTAAACTCTAAAATCTCAGTTTTCAGGTTCATGTTTGAGAGTGTAAACTTGGAAGCAAAGTTGTTGTGTTTTTTTTTTTTAAACTGGCGGGGGGCTTTTTATGAAATAGTGTTCATCAGAGATTATTTTTTTTTCCTACAAAAGTCAAGTCAATTCATAAACCTCATCCATCAGCCCCTCTCTTGCTATCATTCTGATAGGAAAAAAAAAAGACATTCATACATATTAGGAGGGAATTGAGACTATTTAAAAGTGAAGGGAAAGGACCTCAACCTCTTATCTTAGTGTTTGCGTGGGTATATGCAAGATACAGCAGGAACAGTCATAGTTATAGATGTTTTGCTGACAAAGCTGCTGTTCCTCAGTATGAACCGATGTAAAAATCCTACAGAAAATGCAAATTTTTCCAGAAAAAATACACCAATCCAAAAGGAAGCAAAATGGAGGTGGTGGGCTGTTGGGTGGAGAAGCTCTCGAGCACATTAGGATTTAAGTAAAGAGAGGAACATTTCTTTAATTCACACTGATGGTGGTTTCAAAATTTCACTACTTTCTTGGCATTCATAAGGTGTGGATATGTGTTTAAGGTGACTGCTTAATTATTGATATATCATTAATTCCATATGAAAATTCTTGTTTTAAATTTTGCTTTCTTTTTAAAGTTCTGTAATAAAATATTCTCTCCGAATATCATTTTAAGTAGACTTTTTAAAGACAAAACCAACATCTCAAAAGTTTCAAAAGCCTTGAATCCATTGTAAATGAACTGGGTCAACACAACAGTTAATACAAAGGTATCTAAGCAAGGCAAATACTTAAGTCACAATGATGGAAACATAATTCTTCATCCTAAGAAAATGTTCATATCTTTGGAAAGATTAAACACTATAATAAATATTAGGGTATGAAACTTATCAATTATCAAGAAACTGAAGAACTTTACACTTAGCAAAATAGGCTCTAACACTGACAGAAGGCATGTGTCTTACTGTCTTAAAGTGGCTGCATATTTTGATATAATAATGGAAAACCATATTACTTGTGGAACTTAATGACTAGATAGGCTACTAGTATTCAGGAAAAGAAAGTAAAAGATGAATTAAAATAAATTTTTACCTATGACACAAATCCATTCGCCCACTTCGCTCTCCTCGTCCCCCATCTTGGAGCTGGTCTCTGTTATGATCATCCTTGTTATTCAAACTGGAAAGGGAATTTATTTACTTAAATACTACCACAGTTGCTACAGTTTCATAGCTTCTATTTTTTAGTCATGAATGCAAGAGGATAAGTATGAAATTAAGTATGGTAATATTGATAATTACATTGCATTTTTGTCTTGCATGCAGAGACCACACCCACATTATGGCAACAGTTGAAAATCATGCTGCCAAATGATCAATATGCCTTTCTTCTTTAGTTAACAAGGATATTCTGAGTTATGTATAATGTCGCACGCTACTTCAGGAATAAAATAATTAGAAATGTGCATCCATTACTTTTGGGGACCGATGAATGTACCCTGATTTTCAAACTCGAGCTAATGTTAAAAATGAACATTTTCCATGTTTGCATTTCTTTGCAATTCTGAGAAGCAGCTGAGGCCAGAAGCTGAAATGCTAATATTCCATGAGAACAGCTGTTGATATGGTATTTCTGGACTAGCTGCTTGCAGAAAGATTAAATCTTGTTATAAAGTTTGCATTTTCTACTGGAACTCTCAGCTCAATTTCACAAACTCTAAAAGTTTGAGTAGGTGGGATGCAATTGTGATCAACCCTAGTAAGGTTATTTTTCTGAACTAAAACAAGCCTTTAAACTTTTCTCAGCTATAAAGCATCTCCCCTAATAGTGAGTGTTAAAGGCATGAATTACAATAGAAGCCACAAATATCTAACCTGCAGAAAATGAGAAATCCCAATATTGGAAAAGGAAATCCAAAATCGGGAAAAAGCCCTTACTGTTATTTTTCAGTCTCTGGATATGTATGTTTATGTTGTATATATTTGTATATGTGTGTATGTATGTCTGACATATATTGGAAATGAAGATTACTTTAACCTCATCAAAAGATTTGATCCACATCCAAAGAGAACCAACAACAAAAACAGCAACAGTGAGATAGTGAACAGCTAACCAATTCACTATCACCACCAGCTACAACTGGGTATTTTAACATAATTTGAGTAGACTGGTTTCTGCATAGCACACACATGGTTTTACTCCTAAAACAAAATTGGTTTGAAGAATTTGTGAATATCTTATTTACTCATTCAAGACATAAGGGTAAATTTATGTCTTCGAAATAGCTATATTACATTTAATTAAACTCTGGTCTTATTTGAAACGTCTTTTTTTTCAATGTTAAAAGATACAACATTAAGGAGAAAATGGAATCACGATAAAAGTGTTACATTAATTGATATATATACTTATATATCAATTACATATTGACTATTTGATATAATCAAATACATTTAAATACAAACTTTTAACAAATAATATTTCAAAAATATAATTGGTGAGTAATGCCGATCTATCAACAGATCTGCAAATGTTAATTAAGGATCCACTCTGTATTTTGGGTTTCCTGATGACTTCAAGTAAAAAAAAAAAAAAAAAAAAAAAAATACTATTTTAAAGAAGCATTTAATCAATTCAGGGGAAAAAAAGATTTTGGTCTCCCAGTTACTCAGCATACTGAGAATTCCAGTCCTGAATTGTTCTCTATAAACAAAAGTGCGTGAGCTCATAAACAGGAAAGTCTAATCTGGTTTATAATTGCTAAGAAGAAAGACTTCACAAACAAAAGATAAGTGCTTAGTCTGAAAGTATTAAAATAAGCTGAAGGAAGAGAATTCAGTTAGGATGACTGCATTATTAAAGCAGGGAGAGTGATTAAGTGATCTCAGATGTGGGGAATGGATATATCTTGGCAATAATTTGTGATATATATGTAGTGGGATAACAGATTAATAATAAATTATGAAGTAATTTTTCCTGAATTTCCATATTATATATACCTATATACCTCCTAGCTAATTTATCCAGGCGTTGTTGTTGTTTACGCTGGTAATAACAGTCAATGCAGAGATAGGAGAATGATTCAGGGAAGGATAAGATTGAGTTAGTTCATCCATGATCTGTTGCCATGAGGCAAGGAAGTACCTGTAAGAGGCAGATTGAACAGGGTATTGGAAGCAAAAGAATGCATATGGAAAAAAAAAAAAAGAATACATATGAATTGCTTTCAGGTTATTCTGAATTCTGACGCTTTTCTCGTTACGTCCAGCGTCTACTAGATGCTCAGTAATAATTATTTTTCAACCAAAAGATTTTCACTTCCTCTTGAGTTTCTTAGTCCAGTTCTTAGAACAAACAAGCACAGGTTTGTATCACGGGAAAAAACTACCTGGAACATGACTTGGAGCATCCATCCTAAGCTCAAAATAAACAGTCTTGGCCCCAAATTAGAAGGGGACAGCTTTTTCAATAAGAACAAAAGGAAAAAAATTATAAGTATTTGTGTGATTTTTATATCAAAAGAAGCGGAGGCTTTAAGAAGTAGGAAAATGGTCAGAAGGGGCAAGAACTTTTTTTGGGGGGTGGGGCAAGAACTTTTTAAAGACAGAAGATAAACTCTCATTAGCTAAAATAAATTAGCTAAAATAAATAACTATGTCTGATCATCCCATTTTCATTCCTCTTAAATTATCGGAGGAAAGGAATGAAGTAGATTTGCCTGTAAATTGATCAAATTTAATTGCTTCCCATCAGGCTTTTACTATAGTCACTCGATTGAAACGTGTTTTAGAAAGGTCATCAATGATATATTATTGATCAATTACATTGTCATGTTTGAACTTTTCATCTTCTTTTAATATTTTTCATCTTTCAGATTTTACATCTGAACTAAAGTGGTTCTTCAATCACATTTATTCATCCAACCATCCATCTATCTATCCATTCATCTATATATAATATTGATGATTCTAGGGATTAAGCACTTGTGATTTCATAATCATTTACCTTTGAAATCTCAAAACTTCAAAAGTTACTCAAATCTTCTTCTTCCTAATTAACCATTTAAAATTATTTTCAAATATTTTTAAACTCCTTTGCCACTGTGAGACCTACATGTTTATCCTTTACTCACTATACTAACATAAACTCTCGATTGTATTAAAGTTTTATTATAATAAATTCCTCAAATTTCTTGATAATGGTAATTGTCTTCAAACAATGATATAAACTGCTTTCAAAGAATTAAAGTATCATGGATGAGTTTGTCACCTGAAGACAGTGAGTTCTGAAACTAAACTGTATTCTCAATTACATGTACAAAATCTCTGCTACAAAAGAAAATCCTTGTTTCTAGATAGAAACATGACACATTGCAACTCTATTCTCTATCTTATATGAGAACTTTATTTTTTATCTCAGAATAGTGATCATAATACATTTCAGTAAGCTATTTCAAGTTTGCAGTTAAAGGAACATCCTTTAATGCATGTGAGAACCGATATATAATCTATAGAACATATCATTCTAACATTTAAATATGTTGAAGAGAGATGTTATATTGATTTGTAATATGCTGTGAGAGTGAGTTTTGAATCTTTACTGGTATTAATGAGTAAGATTTTGGGGGCGAGGCAGTGCATGTCCTCTACAGTACTTTGCAAAATTCTAACTATCTGCATGTTTCTGGACAAAGTGTCTTTCTGTCTCATTAGGTGTTCAAGGTGGTTTATAGCACCACAAGGTCTGAGAACCATCTGTGTCATGTATGCTGACAGCAACATGGTGGATTTCCAGGCCATGAATTAGTTATGTCTGTACTTATAGTTAGGCAAGATATCTCAGGAATATACATTGTTACATTTTAAGTATTTTTTTTAAAATCACAAAAAACTTCTAGGTGCTCCAGTTAGATTGAAACATCTAATCTGAGAAATTGTGATTGTATTCTCAAATTTATAACTTCTTATATCAAGTAGTACACACTGAATTGTCAACTGATTATCTTTAGGGGTAATGGCATAAAGCTTTTCCCCCATGTTCTGCATTTCTTAAGTTTTCCACAAGACAGGTTGTTGTGTTTATATAAAACTACAAAAGGGCACCTGAACCTCATAAGGAAAATATTCAGGACACTGTATTCAATGCCCACACTGTAGAAACTTTAATTCCAGAGAAATAAAGATGCCAAAACGCTTATGCTTGAAGAGAAGAACATGTGTATTGAATGAAGTAAATCTTTTACTTACTAGCTCATAGAATTGAAAAGAAACATTTTCTAGATAATTGAAATTAAAAATACAAATGGAGTGGTGCTTAAACAGAACTAAAAATATATTAGAAACAAACAGAAATGAAAACATATTTTTACTTTACAAGTGAAAATAATTCAAATCAATTCCTCCTTTCCTTTCCACACTGAATTTTAAAGCATGCTTCTTTGTTTTGATAAGAAGTTACATAACTCACAATACCAGTCAATTCCTCTAATATAAATCTGTTTGAATTTTTATACATTATTTTTATATCAGTATTTACTTTTACATGGTTAATGATAAATACAAAGATATGCTGAGTGAGTGACCAGAAAATATGTTCTTAAGTGAAAGGAAGAGTTATTAAAACCATTTCAAGAACAAAGTATCAAGCTTAAATGTTTATGGAATCTGTGGTAGGATGCTAAAGATTGTATGTTCAGAACACACAGTGGTGTGTGGACAAAATTAGCAAATTTATTTATTTAATGTATCCTGGAGACTACATGAGGATGGTTCAATAAAACAAAGAAAAAAATTTCCAGTTTTTTGCTATGTTTTTTCTTGTAAGGTATAACTTACAGTAGAGTATGTGTATCTTAAGTGTACAGCTATCTTAAGTGTAAGCCCCATTAATTTTTACATGTCAGTGTTGTCTAAAGGACTATATTTTCAGGTCTCTAGCCATTTTTTAAGTTGGTTTACCTCTCTCTATTTGTAGTTATTCTTCATGTATTCTGGATATGAACAATTTTACCCTGTGACTGGCATTTTCAGTATCTTAATATTATCTTTTAATAAACATAAGATGGTAATTTTAACAAATTCAATTAATCCTATCTTTATGGTTAATATTTTTAAATTTTTGGTATATAAAAGTCAAATACTTTTAATGTTCCCTTCTAAAAGTTTTATTGACTTACCATTCAATTTTATGCTTAGATCCCATTGAAAATTTTATATGGTTTTCTCTAAAGTTTCAGGATCATTTTTTCAGATGAATACCCAGTTTACTTGGCACAAGTTCTTAAAATGGTCGTCTTTTCCCATTGATTTTTAGTGGTGCTTTCATCAGCGTGAGGCAATAGTGCATACCTATGTCTCTTTTTCTGTCCTTTCTACTGTGTTCCATCAATTTATTTTGTTGAACTTAGTACCAATAATGTACTGTTAACAAATGTAAAAAATGTCAATATTTGGTAGTGTAAGTCATCCATATTTGAACATTTACTTCCAACTTGCCATGGCTAATCTAGGCCCTTTGCTTCTCCATTTACATTTTAGAAACCATGTCAATTTCTACCAAAAAAAAATTCTCCTGTGATATTTTTATTGGAGTTGCATGGAATATACAGATAACTTCACTATTGAGCATTCTAAGTCATTAACATAGTATACCTCTTCATTTGTTAAGATGTTTAGTCTCATTAGGAAGATTTTATAGTTTTTAGGTAAGTTGTCCTGAGCATCTTTCCATAACTGTTCTGAGATACTTGATTGTTTCTAGTGATGTTGTATTTTTTATTTTTACTAATTGCACATTCCTAATATATAAAAATATATATGCTTTTTATATATTTTCTCTCAACTCAAACTTTAATTTTATGAATTAACCCTGTTCATAAATCCTTCTGGATTTATACGGACACAATTATATCCTTTGCAAAATAATGAAAATTGTTTGTGTTTTCTTTAATCTCTATACCTTATATTTTGTTTCCTTGAATAGTTTCATTAGATCTATTAATAGAAGGGGGGCCCAACAGATAAGACTTTCTAAGAAAGCTGGTTTTACTCAGGCAGAAATAAGGAGCTATTGCAGCGTTTAACCAGATACATGAAAAGATTTTATTAACTGTCAACAGTTGCTTCTACTTTGAGAATCATTTAGACAAGATTAGTTAGAAACAAGATAACCATTTAAAAGTCATTATTAATAATCCAGGCAAAATATAGTGGTGACTTGGAAAATAGTAGAAGCAGTGGAGTTGGTGAAGAATAAACTCTGGATATGCCTAGGAAAAAAAAGACACAGGAGGGTTTTCTGAAGAAAGGGATGAACTCTGGGAAGAAAGGGTAACTTTAAGAATTTAGGTTTGTGCAACTAGAAGGATGATATTGCCAGTAACTGATGGGGCAATAGTTGGTAGACCAGGTTTTGGAAGAAACATTAGAACTTTAGGGTACGTTAAGTGAAATAGATCTATTAAACACTAAGTGAAGATACCAGACATGACTTTGAAGCTCACAAGAGAATTTTTCTGGAGACATCATTTGTTGATTATCAGGAAATCGGTGTTACTATGCAAATGGATTATATCACTATGAGACTAAGTGCAAATAAATAAGAAAATAGGTACAAGAATTTTGACACTGAACAATCCAAAATTAAGGGTGAGTATTAAAAGAAAAAAATCAGCAAAGTAAGCTGAGAAAGAACAGCAGAAGGAAACAAGACGTGTCATGTTATTTAAATCACATGGAACCAAGTGTTCCAGGTGGAGAGAATAATGGGTAATATCACAATGAGCTCGATAAGAATTGAGAATTGCCTGCTGGGTGCCACAGTCAGATCACTACATAATTTCTGTAATTCTGCTGGCATGTGGATGTTTGTGAGAGTGGATGAGAGGAAAGAAAGTGAAGACAATGAGCTTAACAACTCTCTTTAAGACTAGCTAAAGGGGGAAAAGAATTAGATGGTATTTGAAAGTGCACGTAAGGTAAACAAACTCTCTTGACAAGTTTTGAGAAATAAGAGCACATATTAGCTCAGATGGAAACAACTGAATGGTGAAGAAAAAATTTATGAGAGGAGAAAAGAATTGACAGAGTACTGTTCTTGAAAAAGTAAAAGGGGGGAACATACCTTTAAGGGTTTGACATAAAAAGGAACAGATTATCACTTACATGAGATTTACATGTATAAAGGTTTGTGGATATATGAGGAGGTGAAAACCTGGTGAAGTTTTTTCTCATTTTGTTTCCTTTTTCTTTGAGTGAAATAGATAAACTTATCAGCTGAGAGAGGTATTGGGGCTTGCTTAGAGAAAGTATGAAATAATTTGGGAAAGTAGAGTAGGATTGCTAGTCAGCATTGGGATTCACTGCACTTTGTGGTCATGATTTTCAGGCTAGACCAATCTATTCCATACCATAATTTTCTCCAGCCATATTCAAAGTTAACAATTGTGTTTTTTTCCCAAATAAATGTGAAGAAAGACTGAAGATCTATGCAATAAAGTTAAAGTAATTTACCATGGGTTTTTAATAAGGAGGAAAGATAACAGATTAGAGGAGTTTAGTAGATTCAATGGATCAAGTTTCTTTTAGGTCAAAGGATTATTGAAGTCATGACACTAAGGGACTGAATTGGAAAGATAAGAGGTGGTGATCCCAAACTGTCTTGTGTGAAATTGTGATTATAGGGGGATGAGGCCTGACAAGGGCAGGAGTATGAAAATATAAATGACTTATTTGGTTGGGATGAAGAATAAGATCATTGAAAGAAAGAAGATAGAGTAGTGTTGGAGAAAAGGAGAGGAAGTTATGAGCTAAAGCCATGAATGTGACTGACTGACTGACTTATGGATTGGTAGACGATCGCTATGATGGGTCATGGGTGACATGGTCTGGTGACATGAGGTACAGAGGTGGCGGTTTTAGGAAGGGAGGGTAGGAGCATAGTTTGGAAGCAACAATAAAGAGTAAGAAGTCCCCCTTCCCCTCTTTCTCCAAAGGTACAAGTGTTTTGAGAAAACGAAAAAAAAAAAAAAAAAAGACACAAAGGGCTCTAGGCAAAGCAGAGATTTTAAGAGCCAGTTTTCATTTATAACAAGAACAGAATTGTTTAAGAAAATATTTAACATAAGAAAAGCTTAGCCAATGATGGGTCATTAAATACCTTATGGTCACACGGAAGGTGTTCCAGAAATTAAGGATGAGAAACTAGGGTTCAAATGAGGATATGCAGAATTTAAGGCAACTGAGAGAGAAGGGAATCTTGGAACTCTGAATCTTTAGGTGGTAACTGGAATTACACATGATGGGATGAGCTCTCAGAGACTCATGGCAGGTAGTGGTGGTGGTGAAGAGGAAAACGATAGGTGACTATGGCTCCCTAAATGTTTGACAGTGTAATTCTTGTTAGTATAACTGTCAGAGGACCCCTGGTAAATTTTCTAGAATGGAGTAAATTAAAAATTTGAAGACAAGCAGGAAGCAGAAAGTTGGTGACGATCATAAACACGATAGCTTCTATTCAGGTTTTTCTGTGTCAAATACCTTATAATCTTATTTCCTTCTACCTCTCTCATTCTTTTTCTGTGCTCAATAGGTTAGTGTTGTCCCCATAAGAAAAATATGGAACAGGTTATGAGTTTTCTACAGCGAAGTTAAGTGTATATTTTATTCTGCAATGTCATTTTTACTTCTTGGAAATCAATACGGTGAGAAGAGCTGGTAAATCATAGTTGTTGCTTTTGTATGCTTTTCAAGTCTTTATTTGGCAAAATAAACACATATGTTGGTTCCTATTTTATTGTTTCCTTGTTTAAACGTTATTACTTGTGAAATACATAAATCCTGTAGGCAGTGATGTAAGTAATAAAGTACAAATGGGGCATGTGGTCTAAAAGACACTCTCCATTTTGACCTCTCCCTGTAACTCCTCCCTTAATTTCTACCATTCCTGCTTTCTATTCTATGGCCTAACCAAACCAAATCCCTAACTATTTCCTAATAAGCCCAGTGGTTTAAAGCCTCTGTAAGTTTTGACATTGTGGTGCTTTGCTTTACAAAATTCTTCTACCAGTCCCTGCCTGATAACTCTTGGTTATACATCCATGGCGATGGAATGTTTCATTTCAAGCATTCCATCCTTTAGTTCTTAAATTACTTCATATTAACAAACTAGCAAGACAGAAACTGTCAATTCTAATTCTCACTCCTTATTAAAATGCAAAAATAATCATGCCAACAAAATTAGAGCTCCTGAGATCTTCCTTCTCAAAGGCAAAGGGACATCCATTTAACCTCGTTAAAATGCATCCACTGAATCATTCAAGTTTCGGAGCTTGATAAATAGTTTTGAACATAATAGTGAAAGCATCTATCTATACATCTTCCAAATGTGATGTACTACCTTCACAGAGTTTCTAGTGCTCTACATTTATTTAGGTAATTTAGTTGTAACCACACTAACAATAGGAACTAGAGTAATTATTTGCTTAGTCTGAATAATGTAAGCATTCAATTAAAATAACCTAGTTTCCTTATTTGAAGTCGATAATAATATTGTCCTTTATTTTAGTGCCTATTTCTTCATGTTAGTTTAATTATGGTGTGGTTTGTCAAAGCAATTTTTTGTCTGGGACCAAGCCAAACAATATTAGGTTACTCAATACCTACCACAGTAGTTGCTTGAAAGGAAAACATATATAGTTCTCTAAAATGTATTTTTTAAATAAAATTTTGCTTCAGATAGCCAGAGTAACTATCGGGAAGCACATGAATTCTTGAATGGTCACCATTTTGAATGAAGACAATTAATGTCTGCTCTCAAACAATCCAGACAATGAATCCAGCGCAAAAGTTTAAAAAAAAAAAAAAACCCAAATAATAAAACTAGCCAGTTTAAAGTAAGTGCTACTTTCATCCCAGAACACTCTTATAAGAACATTTCTGTAATATTTTAACATGTGTGTTTATACTTTTAAAATATATTTTCTTCTCTTTATAAAAGTTTTCATTTCAATTCTCTTGACTATATGCTTACATTTTAAATTATAATGCATGCATATATTTCTTTTTCAATATTTTTGCTTTATTTTTCAATTATTTATATCATTTTCATAAATATAAATTTAGTAATTGCATAATAGGTAATTATGTTAACATAATTACATTAACAAACTATTCCCTTAATATTAAATATTTCAGTGTTTCTTCTTTTTGAGTTAAGACAAAGATTTTAATATATTAAACTGTTCATTGATCTTGATTTTTGTGGTTTTTCCTATAGAATAAATGCTTAAGTAAATGGTTGTGTCAAAGGGCATAACATCTTAATGGCTCCTACAGCTAAGCTTTACATTCTAAGTAGATTGTACTAAATTGCGTTACCATCAGCAGTGGATTAGAATACCAATTTCACTGCACTTTCACCTGTTGAACACTACAGTTTAAGCCAATGATTAATTAGTCCATAAATACTGAAACCCTACAGTATGCTGAAATCCATGCTGGATACTGTGGAAGGAAACATGGGCAACAAATATAGCCCTGAATTTTCAGGTCCTTGTGATCCCTATGGAATAGGAAACATTAATAGTTCTTCAAAAAATCAGTTTTGAGGGCAATACATGGTTTCTTTTAAAGGAACAGTTCAGTGTGTCCTCTTTGGGGTTCATTGCCATAGCTCCAAATAAAGTTAAAATCAGCCATGACTACTAGGGAGGGGGTAGGAAAATAAAATATCAAGGCTAAGCAGCATTTCATATAATTAAAAGTAAAAATCTGGGTCCTGTAGCTCTATGTATAACAAGTTTTTCTAGGCTTTTAAGTGCTAGATGTTAGTTTCATGAAAGGTCACAGTGATGTAAAAAACCAGGCTAAGAGAGACTTTCAGATCCTTGCACCTTTACTATGTAAAGAGAAGGGAAAGACTAAATGTACTCTGCTAGAGATTTCCCTCCTCCACAGAATTAAGTGGTGCAAAAACACTTTAGTATTATTTTATGTTAAAAAAAAAAAAACTACCAAAAATTGCTGAATCTGAGAACACGTTGTTTACATAGTTTAAAATCTAAACTCCAGGTTGTATCTTTATACAGAATTATTTACATAGAAATAACTTTTTCAACCAAAATATTTTATGTATTTCAAATGGTTCTGAATATTTACAAGAGTCAACCACTACTCAGTTATGATCTAGTTGTAGTAAAAAATATGAGAGAATAAATTGATTCCTAACAGAAATTGATGCTTTCAAGTGTATAGTAACAACCTTTCATCTTTGGAATTTTCTTCTTTCTGGAGAAGAAAGGTTGTCACTAAAGAATACTTTAAAGTGGAAAACAACTTCAAGCAGGACATCCTCCTTTTCCGCGTTGTCAGTCTGAAATCCCATTTAGAAGTTAGATTCTCTAAAAGGAAAGGAGTTTGGAGAGAGGGTTGGGGTTGTGTGTGGGGGGTTCATGAGTGAAGTGGGGAGTGAAAAGAATGAAGCAGGGGAAAGGTCTCATTCAGAGGAGTGCCACAGCTGCCAACTTCTAGAAGGAGAAAATAATAAAATGCTTAGATTCTAAGGAGCTTTTGGACTTTGAAAAAAATGAATAAAACATCGCATTTGAAATCCCTTTGTGCACTACAATCAAGAGATAACTTTTATCATAAAATGAAGTTTTGACAACTTCAGCAAAAATGTCCAAGGAACTGCATTTACAAAGAACTGTAAAAAAAAAAAAAAAAAAAAAAAAAAAAAAAAAAAAATTAACCAAAAATAAATAAATAAAATCCATTGAAAGTTTGCCATGTGTGTTTGAAGATTGATAGTATGTTCTTTTTTTAATTTTTTTTTTTAACATCTTTACTGGAATATAATTGCTTTACAATGGTGTGTTAGTTTCTGCTGTATAACAAAGTGAATCAGCTATACATATACATATATCCCCATATCCCCCCTCTCTCCCACCCTCCCTATCCCACCCCTCTAGGTGGTCACAAAGCACTGAGCTAATCTCCCTGTGCTATGCAGCTGCTTCCCACTAGCTATCTATTTTACATTTGGTAGTGTATGTAAGTTCATGCCACTCTCACTTCGTCCCAGCTTACCCTTCCCCCTCCTGGTGTCCTCAAGTCCATCTCTATGTCTGTGTCTTTATTCCTGCCCTGCCCCTAGGTTCTTCATCAACATTTCATTTTTATTTTTATTTTTTTAAGATTCCATATATATGTGTTAGCATACAGCATTTGTTTTTCTCTTTCTGATTTACTTCACTCTGTATGACAGACCCTAGGTCCATCCACCTCACTACAAATAACTCAATTTTGTTTCTTCTTTTGCTGAGTAATATTCCATGGTATATACGTGCCTCATTTTCCTTATACATTCATCTGTCGATGGACATTAGGTTGCTTCCATGTCCTGGCAATTGTAAATAGTGCTGCAATGAACATCGTGGTACATGACTCTATCTGAATTATGGCTTTCTCAGGGTATATGTCCAGTAATAGCATTGTTGGGACATATGGTAGTTATATTTTTAGATTTTTAAGGAACCTCCAAACTGTTCTCCATAGTGGCTGGATCAATTTACATTCCCACCAACAGTGCAACAGGGTTCTCTTTTCTCCACACCCACTCCAGTATTTATTCTTTGTAGATATTTTGGTGATGGCCATTCTGACTGGTGTGAGATGATACCTCATTGTAGTTTTGATTTGCATTTCTCTAATGATTAGTGATGTTGAGCATTCTTTCATGTGTTTGTTGGCAATCTGTATACCTTCTTTGGAGAAATGTCTATTTAGGTCGTCTGCCCATTTTTGGATTGGGTTGTTTGTTTTTTTGACATTGAGCTGCTTGTAAATTTTGGAGATTAATCCTTTGTGAGCTGCTTCATTTGCAAATATTTTCTCCCATTTTGAAGGTTATCTTTTATTCTTTATGGTTTCCTTTGCTGTGCAAAAGTTTTGAAGTTACATTAGGTCCCATTTGTTTATTTTTGTTTTTATTTCCATTTCTCTAGGTGGTGGGTCAAGAAGGATCTTGCTGTGATTTATGTCACAGAGTGTTCTGCCTATATTTTCCTTTAAGAGTTTGATAGTGTCTGGCCTTACATTTAGGTCTTTAATCCATTTTGAGTTTATTTTTGTGTATGGTGTTAGAGAGTGTTCAAATTTCATTCTTTTACATGCAGCTGTCCAGTTTTCCCAGCACCACTTATTGGAGAGGCTGTCTTTTCTCCATTGTGTATTCTTGCCTCCTTTATCAAAGTGAGGTGACCATATGTGTGTGGGTCTATCTCTGGGTTTTCTATCCTGTTCCATTGATCTATATTTCTGTGTTTGTGCCAGTACCATACTGTCTTGATTACTGTAGCTTTGTAGTATAGTCTGAAGTCAGGGAGCCTGATTCCTCCAGCTCCATTTTTCTTCTTTAAGATTGCTTTGGCTATTCGGGGTCTTTTGTGTTTCCATACAGATTGTGAAATTTTTTTTCTAGTTCTGTGAAAATGCCAGTGGTAGTTTGATACGGATGGCGTTGAATCCGTAGATTGCTTTGGGTAGTAGAGTCATTTTCACAATATTGATTCTTCCACGAACATGGTATATCTCTCCATCTGTTTGTATCATCTTAACTTCTTTCATCAGTGTTTTATAGTTTTCTGCATACAGGTCTTTTGTCTCCTTAAGTATTTCTCCACCTATTTGTATCATCTTTAATTTCTTTCATCAGTGTCTTATAGTTTTCTGCATACAAGTTTTTTGTCTCCTTAGGTAGGTTTATTCCTAGATATTTTATTCTTTTTGTTGCCGTGGTAAATGGGAGTGTTTTCTTAATTTCACTCTCAGATTTTTCATCATTAGTGTATAAGAATGCCAGAGATTTCTGTGCATTAATTTTGTATCCCGCTACTTTACCAAATTCATTGATTAGCTCTAGTAGTTTTCTGGTAGCATCCTTAGGATTCTCTATGTATAGTATCATGTCATCTGCAAACAGTGACAGCTTTATTTCTTCCTTTCTGATTTGAATTCCTTTTATTGCTTTTTCTTCTCTGATTGCTGTGGCTAAAATATCCAAAACTATGTTGAATAGTAGTGGTGAGAGTGGGCAACCTTGTCTTGTTCCTGGTCTTAGTGGAAATGGTTTCAGTTTTTCACCTTTGAGGACGATGTTGGCTGTGGGTTTGTCATATATGGCCTTTATTATGTTGAGGAAAGTTCCCTCTATGCCTACTTTCTGGAGGGTTTTTATCATAAATGGATGTTGAATTTTGTCAACCTTGTCTGGTTATGGTATAAGGGTGATGGTGGCCTTGTAGAATGAGTTTGGTAGTGTTCCTCCATCTGCTGTATTTTGGAAGAGTTTGAGAAGGATAGGTGTTAGCTCTTCTCTAAATGTTTGATAGAATTCGCCTGTGAAGCCATCTGGTCCTGGGCTGTTGTTTGTTGGAAGATTTTTAATCACAGTGTCAATTTCAGTACTTGTGATTGGTCTGTTCATATTTTCTATTTTTTCCTGGTTCAGTCTCATAAAGTTGTGCTTTTCTAAGGATTTGTCCATTTCTTCCAGGCTGTGCATTTTATTGGCATTTTATTGGCATATCATTGCTCATGATCCTTTGTACTTCTGCAGAGTCGGCTCTCCTTTTTTCATTTCTAATTCTATTGATTTGAGTCTTCTCCCTTTTTTTCTTGATGAGTCTGGCTAATGGTTAAGCAAAACTGATAATCTCTCAAAGAACCAGCTTTTAGTTTTATTGATCTTTGCTATCACTTTCTTCATTTCTTTTTCATTTATTTCTGATCTGATCTTTATGATTTCTTTCTTTCTGCTAACTTCGGGGTTTTTTTGTTCTTTCTCTCATTGCTTTAGGTGTAAGGTTAGGTTGTTTATCTGAGAAGTTTCTTGTTTCTTAAGGTAGGATTTTATTGCTATAAACTTCCCTCTTAGAACTGCTTTTGCTGCATCCCATAGGTTTTGGGTCGTCATGTCCCCATTGTCATTTGTTTCTAGGTATTTTTTGATTTCCTCTTTGATTTCTTCAGTGATCTCTTGGTTATTAAGTAGTGTATTGTTTAGACTCCATGTGTTTGTATTTTTTACAGATCTTTTCCTGTAATTGATATCTAGTCTCATAGCATTGTGGTTGGAAAAGATACTTGGTACCATTTCAGTTTTCTTATATTTACCAAGGCTTGATGTGTGACCCAAGATATGATGTATCCTGGAGAGTTTTCCATGAGCACTTGAGAAGAAAGTGTATTCTGTTGTTTTGGGATGGAATGTCCTATAAATATCAATTAAGTCCATCTTGTTTAATGTATCATTTATAGCTTCTGTTTCCTTATTTATTTTCATTTTGGGTGATCTGTCCATTTGTGAAAGTGGGTGTTGAAGTCCTCTACTCTGACTGTGTTACTGTAGATTTCCCCTTTTATGGCTGTTAGTATTTGCCTTATGGGTACCATTTCAGTTTTCTTATATTTACCAAGGCTTGATGTGTGACCCAAGATATGATGTATCCTGGAGAGTTTTCCATGAGCACTTGAGAAGAAAGTGTATTCTGTTGTTTTGGGATGGAATGTCCTATAAATATCAATTAAGTCCATCTTGTTTAATGTATCATTTACTGAAAGCTTGTGTTTCCTTATTTATTTTCATTTTGGATGATCTGTCCATTGGTAAAAGTAGGGTGTTAAAATCCGCTACCGTGATTGTGTTACTGTTGATTTCTCCTTTAATGGCTGTTAGCATTTGCCTTATGTATTTTGTTGCTCCTATGTTGGGTACATAAATATTTACAATTGTTATATCTTCTTCTTGGATTGATCCCTTGATATTATGTAGTGTCCTTCTTTGTCTCCTGTGATAGTCTTCGTTTTAATGTCTATTTTGTCTGATATGAGAATTACTACTCCAGCTTTCTTTTGATTTCCATTTGCATGGAATATCTTTTTCCATCCCCTCACTTTCAGTCTGTATGTGTCCTTAGATCTGAAGTGGGTGTCTTGTAGACAGCATATATACGGGTCTTGTTTTTGTATCCATTCAACCAGTCTGTCTTTTGGTTGGAGCATTTAGTCAATTTACATTTAAGGTAATTATTGATATGTATGTTCCTATTACCATTTTCTTAATTGTTTTGGGTTTGTTTTTATAGGTCTTTTCCTTGCCTTGTGTTTCCTGCCTAGGGAAGTTCTTTAGCATTTGTTGTAAAGCTGGTTTGGTGGTGCTGAATTCTTTTAGCTTTTGCTTGTCTGTAAAGGTTTTAATTTTTCGTCAAATCTGAGTGAGATCCTTGCTGGGTAGAGTAATTTTGGTTGTAGGTTTTTCCCCTTCATCACTCAATGTGGAAGAAATGGCCTTGGCGTGTTTTTCCTTGGATTTATCCTGTATGGGACTCTCTGTGCTTCCTGGACTTGATTAACTATTTCCTTTCCCATATTAGGGAAGTTTTCAACTATAATCTCTTCAAATATTTTCTCAGTCCCTTTTTCTCTTCTTCTTCTGGGACCCCTATAATTCGAATGTTAGTGCATTGAATGTTGTCCCAGAGGTCTCTGAGAGTGTCCTCAATTCTTTTCATTCTCTTTTCTTTATTCTGCTGTGCAGTAGTTATTTTCACTCTTTTATCTTCCAGGTCACTTATCTGTTCTTCTTCCTCAGTTATTCTGCTATTGATCCCTTCTAGAGAATTTTAAATTTCAATTTATTGTGTAGTTCATCACTGTTTGCTCTTTAGTTCTTCTGGGTCCTTGTTCAACGTTTCTTTTATTTTCTCCATTCTATTTCCAAGATTTTGAATCATCTTTACTATCATTATTCTGATTTCTTTTTTGGGAAGACTGCCTATTTCCTCTTCATTTGTTAGGTCTGGTGGGTTTTGGCCTTGCTCCTTCATCTGCTGTGTGTTTCTTTGTCTTCTCATTTTGCTTAAGTTACTGTGTTTGGGGTCTCCTTTTCGCAGGCTGCAGGTTCGTACTTCCCATTGTTTTTGGTGTTTGTCCCCAGTGGCGAAGGTTGGTTCAGTGGGTAGAGTAGGTTTCCTGGTTGAGGGGACTGGTGCCTGTGTTCTGGTGGATGAGGCTGGATCTTGTCTTTCTGTTGGGCAGGTCCACGTCTGATGGTGTGTTTTGGGGTGTCTGTGGTCTTATTATGATTTTAGGCAGCCTCTCTGCTAATGGATGGGGTTGTGTTCCTGCCTTGCTAGTTGTTTGTCCTAGGGTGTCCAGCACTGTAGCTTGCTGGTCATTGAGTGGAGCTTGGTCTTGACATTAAGATGGAGATCTCTGGGTGATTTTCACCATTTGATATTACGTGGAGCTGGGAGGTCTCTTGTGGACCAATATCCTGAACTTGGCTCTTCCACCTCAGAGGCACAGCCCTCTGCCACTTGTTTTTTTAATCTTGCTGCTAGGCTTCCCTGGTGGCGCAGTGGTTGAGAGTCTGCCTGCTGATGCAGGGGACACGGGTTCATGCCCCAGTCCAGGAAGATCCCACATGCTGCGGAATGGCTAGGCCCGTGAGCCATGGCCACTGAGCCTGTGCGTCCGCAGCCTGTGCTCCGCAACGGGAGAGGCCACAACAGTGAGAGGCCTGCATACAGCAAAAAAAAAAAAAAAAAAAAAGAAAAAAAAAAAGAAAAAAAAATCTTTCTGCTGTAACTTTAGCTTTGACTGGTTAGAATTTTTTTCATTTAGATTTTTTTTTTTTTTTTTTTACGAGTAAGATAAAGGTGCTGTAGTCTGAGTTTTTGTGTGGTTGAAACTCTGTTCATGGTTTGTAATACATGAATTATATTTTGATATCACATGAATGCTTAATACTTTCTTTGACTCAGATAGATATTCCTCCATTATCATATGTTCTAGAGGGTTTATGGAGATTAGGTTGAAATCTGCCTGATTGTATTTTTTTTTTTTTTTTTTTGAAGTAAAGCTTTGGATACATTTTAGCTGATTTGGTTTTTCTGACTGATTATTCGTGGGATTCTTTTTTATCTACTGGAATTCAGTAGTTTATCAGTCATGTCTTATTGTTCATTCTGTATCAGTTTTTCTTGGACACTATATTCTTTTTTGATCCACAGAGTCTAAGCTTTCTCTATATCAAGAAAGTATTTTTAATTGAAATATAGTTGATTTATAATATTTTGTTAGTTTCAGGTGTACAGCATAATGATCCAGTAATTTTGCAGATTATATTCCATTATACGCTATTACAATATAAAGTGTATAATTCCCTGTGCTATATACTATATCCTTTTTTGTCTCTTATATTTTATGTATGGTAGTTTGTATCTGTTAATCCCATAGCCCTAATTTGTTCTCCCTTCCCTCTCCCCTTTGGTAAACACAAATCTGTTTTCTGAGTCTGTTTCTGTATTGTATACACACTCATTTGTATTTTTTTTTAAGATCTCACTTATGAGTGATATACAGTATTTGTCTTTCTCTTATTTCACTAAGCATACTCTTCTCTAGGTCCATCCACATTGTTGCAAATGGTAGTATTTCATTCTTTTTTATGGCTAATATTTCATTGTGTATATATACCATATTTCTTTATCCATTCATCTGTTGATGGACACTTGGATAGAAAGTTTGGAATAGTCTGTCATTCTCTTTCCCCCTTTATAAATACTAAGTATATGTATTAGAGTTTTTTCATGTCTCTCCAATCATTTTCACTGAGTTTTATTTACATGATCTCTTCAAACTTGTCTACTATAACACCATTGATGATTTTATTCTTTTTCTTGGCTGGTTCCAGTGGGGGCATTATATCTATGATGTTTTCATTGTTCTCTTCTATATCTTTCCAATAGCTTGATTCATTTTCATCTCTGAATTTGATGTGCTATTTGCTGAGTAACAATGTGGTATTTGCAGTATGATCTCAAAGTTGTGTTCAGACTTACTGACTTTGGAACCTGAATAGCAAATGTTTCTGCCCCAGAAGTCCATCTCCTTTGTTTCCCATCTTTAGCAGGTCAGTGTGGTTCGCAGTAAAGTGTCTTAACGGTCTTCCAGAGTTGTGATGTGGCAAAGGCAGCTTCCATTTTCTCCTGTGGCCGCAGTCATTTGTAGCCATCTCTGTGAAGCTGAGTGCCAGGTTGTACAGCCTGAAAATATTTGACAGCACACCACCTCCTGAAGTTCTACTTTGCCTTGTGTTCTATGATATCCCTTTTTTCTCGGCTGTCCCAGTGCATTAAATCTAATCACTGTAATCGAAGCATCATTTGGTGCCTCTTTCAAAACCAGGATGTTCACTTTTAGGGGTATTTGTGTTCATCTGACATCTAAACAGGTATGAGAGGATTCTCATATTGTCACTACATCTTGGTCCAAGTTTTCTCAGTATTCTTCACACTTCTGGTGTCATGTGCAGACTGTTAGTATTGTCATTTGTTTAAATTTAAGTTTTATATATTCATTTTGTTTTTATCTTGTTTTTCCACTTTGATTCAGAGAGGCTGGTGGAGTAGAACTACCTTTACTCTGGCATCAGAAACCAGTAATATTTGCATTTCCTAGCTTTTAAATTTAGGAGAGAGTATTGGGAACTCTGGCACTGCTTTTATAATATCACTACCATGTTCTCTGCCCTTGATTTGTTATTTTAAATAAGTCAGAAAGCTTTAGTAGGAATTTTTGTGAGTTCCTAAGAGCAAGAGAAGATGAGCCCAGGGCTAAAGGGCCAGGAAGAGAGTTTAGGAGCGCTGCATCCCAAAGAAGGCAGCAGTGGCAGCCCAGCTCAGCACTGAGACGCAGTCCAGTTCTCCATTTCTGGCCAATGATTGGGTAATGTTTTCACTTTGTTTATGGCATTTATTGATTTTAACCTTATTATACAAATATAGGAATTAAACCAATGAGAGTAAAAACATTTTATATTCATCCATGTAGTTTATATTCATTGGCTATACCGTAGCAAAAATTCCAGGTGTTGGATTGCATTCCCAAAGCGTTGGATTTATGTAATTATATAGTAAATCCAGCTTAGCAAGACCTAAAAAAATAATTCAGTGCAGTAACTCTGTATTTCCAGTGAATTTATTTCACAGGTAAAAAATGTTTTATTGTTTCTGCATTAAGAACTGTTAACTGATGTTGTGTCAGTTTTTGTCATGTCATTGGTGAAAGTTGACATGGTATTACTGTATTACATTAAGCCTTTGATATGTAAGGTCTATACATAGTCAAATAACTGAATCTAAACAGCAAACTCGCTTAGAATGGCTTATCTCACTGACTTTCTTAGCAATAGATCTTAACTGTCATGTCCTTAATGCTTGACCGTTATAGATGAAATACACTGCCTTGCTGAGGCATACCACAGGGGTGTACTATGTCTTGAAATAGTGTTTTGGTCTGATACAGGTCTGTCGTCTTTGATGCGGAAATGGGTCTGAAATAATTTATACATTCCCCAGGTGATATACGAAAAGCACACTCATGGTATCTGGAAATTTACTTGATTTGTTAAAATGTGCTTTAAGGAAAGTTACCAAAGCTGGAAAATTAAGTTTAAACAGCTCCAAGACTCCTTGCCTTATCTTCACATCCTTTAATTCCCTCTGCTATTCATTCACATTGCTTCTGTCTCAGAAACTATATCATGCTGTTTGTTTTAATTGTTGTGCTTTGGCAAACTGGTCTGTACAGTCATCACATTTTGAATGAAATAGTTCAGCATATAGAGAGTTTCTGTGTATGTTTTCTCACATGAGGAAATGCTGAAGTCATAGTGCTGTGTTGATCCACAGCATAATTACCCTAGCCAGTTTTAACTCACATCATCAGGGTTTCTTTTTTTTTCTTTTTTTTTTTTTTTTTTTTTTTCCCCCTGCACGCGGGCCTCTCACTGTTGTGGCCTCTCCCATTGCAGAGCACAGGCTCTGGACGCGCATACTCAGCGGCCATGGCTCACGGGCCCAGCCACTCCGCGCCATGTGGGATCTTCCCGGACTGGGGCACGAACCCGTGTCCCTTGCATCGGCAGGAGGACTCTCAACCACTGCGCCACCAGGGAAGCCCCAGCAGAGTTTTTAATATCATATTTCTGAGCCAGATTTGGAAAGTCATCCTTTTGAGTTTTTCCAGTTACTTTTAAGAATGCCTCACAAGATACTAATTTGCACTGATACAATCTTCTTTCATCCTTACTGAGTTAAAATATGATTAATTTTGGAAAAAAATACCATTATATAAAATTATAAAAGATAAAGTTTAATATTTAGTGTCTGCAGTATGCCCTACACTTTAAAATATTTTATTTAAACATTGAAACAATTATACGGCTTTTTACTGACCCATTTTTCAGAAAATATAACTGAGGCCAAGAAAAGTTTTTAAAAATTTTACTCAAGGAAATGCAGATGCTTTAGATTACTTCATATTTCTCTCAACAAGTAGCATGTGTTCTTAGTCCTAATGAGTTGAGCTTCCTCCCATTTTTAAACAACAAAGTAATATTTCAAAATAATTTTTGTAAGCATTTTCAGTTTGTAAACTAATATACCAACTAAAGCAAAAGCATCAGTGCACGTTTGTAGTACCATAAAATATGTTCCTATTATCATATTACTGCTTCATTTTTATAATTGATTGTTCCTAAACTGAGGTATTTTTGTATTTATTATCCAACTCAGATTATACTTCTGTGGAAATGTGTCCCCCAGCGATTCCCAATTCCCATCTTTCCCTTAATTTTATTTAGATCACATACTCAGTACTCTACAGCTGTCACATAAATATTTACTGTCCTAGTTCTAATTTTTGGTGTGACAGAATTTAGCCTTTTATTGATAATCAGTATTTGAGGATGATGCATACAAAATTCTTATCATAATTTTCACTTGTCTGGCCATCCCAAATAGGTTTTAAGTTGTCTGTGGATAAGGACATGCCAAATAGATTTATTAAAGCTTTGTTAGTAATTACCTCACTTTAAGGAGATATGAGGAAAAGAATAGCCAGTAAATGGAAATGTATACCAAATATTTTAAGAATTAATTTGCTTTGAGTAAGAAAAGAAAGGTATGCTGTTTAGATATGCAAAGTGATTAAGTTTCAGTTTTCAATATGTAATTAATAAGAAATTATACTTGTCAAGGAATCATAAAATCACGTAAATGTGATTTTTAAAAATTAATTTTTCTCTCCCCAAGGTTGATCACACAGGCCACAAAATATTAATTAGATCCGCTGTCCTCTGAACGGGTCTCAAGAAGTGATGGAGCCACGTAAATAAGTTTTGGCTTCCACCGTAATAACCTTTGAGCAATTAGACCTCCAGGTGAGGTGAAAGAAGGAATGCAGTAGAGATGGAAATACAGAAAATGCTTTGCCATAAAGCAGCGGGCAGGGTGCAAACATTGGAATCACATGAAATTCGGGGTCATGTTATGAGACACATTATTTGGCCAGTATTCCAATTGTTACTGGAAAAAAAGTTGGAGACATTTGGTTTGTTTGATGTAAAGTAAATAGTTTTATTATCCCCAAAAGTGCTGAACTAAAAGATTTACAAATTTTCACAAGGAGGTGAAAATCCTCCTTTCTAAATCCTCCTAGTTTCTTCCTCTTCCCTGAAGTGTTCACCTACCTGCTTTGACTGCAGCAGTATCTAAGTTAGGCATCCATCTGCTCTCAGGTATCTAAAAGTATTGTAGTCTTTTCTCTTTCTTGACATTTTGTCCTCCCCTTTTGCATTATTTTCACGGAGTTTAAGGCAAATACACAGGAAGCACTTTTCATACTGTATATTTTCTTCTGGTGAAGAAACCTGTATGGGGGTGAGGAAAGCTGAATATTTGGACCTTCTGTATAACTCCCCTGTCTCCTGTAGGAGAACATCCCATCCACTTTTTTTTTTTTTTTTTTTTTTTTTTTTTTTGTGGTACGCGGGCCTCTCACTGTTGTGGCCTCTCCCGTTGTGGAGCACAGGCTCCGGACGCACAGGCTCAGCGGCCATGGCTCACGGGCCCAGCCGCTCCGCGGCATGTGGGATCTTCCCGGACCGGGGCACGAACCCGTGTCCCCTGCATCGGCAGGCGGATTCTCAACCACCGCGCCACCAGGGAAGCCCCCATCCACTTTCGTCTGAACTATATATTGGATTGTTGCGGTGTCTTAACAAAATAAAAAAATAAAGGCTTACTGTATAGTTACCCTGACTTTAAGTTATAATATGAAAAAAGTAGATGCTTAGAAATTACTTGTTGATTGGTCATTAATTAATCACACAGCAATGTCCCTAGCCTCACTAGAAGTGACCAATGAAGATTAAATTTGTTAATAATACATGCATGCAAATAAGAGTATAGTTGTTGAAACCCACAGAGCACAAGAGTTTGGTTAAACAAGTTTTAGTCTATCATTTGAACACAATCATAAGAATTAATAGCTTTGTTATTTCATGTCAAAATATGTGGCTTAATGATTTACAGTTTAAAATTTTTTTTAATTTAAAATTCAATAGCAACTGAAACTCATATATAGATTGATATTATCATGTACATGTATCCAGTTTAGCAAATACACTGAAATAAGTGGTGGTACGTATATGAAGGTTTTTTTCTCTAATTACACCTTCAGTCATGTTTTGTTGAATCTTTTCCATTTTTTTTTATGATTTCTTAGGTTAAGTCCATGTATCTCCAGTCACTTTCAACAAAGTTATATACAGTGTGGTCCTATCTAATTGATCTCATGTAATTTATAACCCTTTTCTACCAGCCACCCTCAACATCAATGTCTAGGGTTTGCTCTGATTACTTACAAGAGGTGAGCATAGCAAGCTTTTTTAATCGTTTTCCACATCCCCTATCTTTGAAATGGATGGAAAAGTATAGGCTCTTACTCCCTCAGTGTAATGGAAAATGGGTGGGACTGGGATTGCCTTATTTAACCAGTTACTGGTCGGTGCTGTGGAGACACCCCATGTTTTGGGCTACTAGTGATTTCACCTGTTACTGGCCTCTTCTTATATGGAAACCCGCTGCATACCCTGTGTGTGATTATCTTGTAGATCTTCAGTTTCACTCTAGCCCACATTTCCAATGACGACCTCATCCTAGAAGGGGCACTTATGTATACTTTTTATTCTCTAAATCTTTGTTAGCCCCTAATTTCTCCTCCTAGAAGGAGGTTACCTTACACGGCATGCAAATGCCTGTGTGAAAACCATCCCTTCTGCTTTGTCCTCAGTCTCCATGTGGAGCCACAGAAAAGTCTTTGTCCATGTCCTCCAAGGGCATAGGAAACAGTGTGGGAGGAAAAGGCATTGTCTTCCCAAGCACGTTGCACCAAAGTGGTTTCTTTGTTCTGCTAACACAGTCTACTCCAGCAAACCTAATGACTTGCGAAATATCCAGGCAAGAAACATGCAGCCTGGAGGACACTTGTCAAGCTCTGGTTGGATATCCTTTGCCAAGCTACTGTAGCAACAAAAAAAGGGCGGGCCTGAAAGTTTAGTAGTTCAGCATGTATTCTTCTGGAGAGAGTGTCACCCTCTTGTCCTGTAAATGTCCCTCTACTTGGTTATCCCTGGAGGTGGGGAATGCCCTCATCCATGATGGGGAGGGGAAAACTACAGCATTCCTCACTTCCCCACTAAACCAATATCAATATTACAATGAATCTTTAAATAACCACCTTCACTATAACGTTTGATGCTTGTGTAGACTTGTTTTCTACTCACTTTAGAATGTGCGGGTACTTGGTAACAGTCTGCATTTCAGTCTGGATTCTCTTCTCCAACTCTACAGTAGAAACCATGTTCAATATCATGCTATAGATTAGTCAATGTATATTTGTTAAAACCAGCATAATAGTGAAGCTGGAGTTCTTGAAAAGCTGTGTTCTCCAAGATGTTTTTTGAAAATACATTTTCAAACATTACTTAAACATGTATTTAAGCTATGTATTAGGCATTTCTAGGCAGAAATAAAGCAATCCTTGGTCTTTAATGAGTTGGGAAAGCAAAAACATTAACTGTAATACAATCGATTTTACAAAAGTGATGTTAGGAACATTTAATTACCTATAGGTGAGCAGATCTTAATGACATACAGCAGATAAGAGAAAGGGAGTGAATAGAATAGCTAAAGAATCTTCTAGACCACACGGAGTTTGAACTTGACATTATAGTGCATGAATGTGCCATTACAAGTTTATTAAGCAGGACAGTTAAATAACTAGAGGTACTATACAAAACTTTCAGCCATGTCTTATTTTGATACTTTTGTGGTTTCATTTTTTAAGACATTGATCCACCTGGAACTTTGTAAATGTTACAATACATATGAGAAAGCAAAACTACATAAATCTAAAACATTGGCTGCCTCTTTAGCATTAATACAAACTTCTCATAAAGAAATTTAAAAATGTGAATAATCAAGATTAATTTCTAAAACTCTTAAATTCTTTTAAAGTTCTTAATTTCTAGGAATACATCAGAACATATATTCTCACTTGTAAGACTAGGAATAGTTTGAATTGTGACATAGTCATGAGGTGTAAGGTAGACTAAAGGGACAGAAACCAAAGTCATGATTTTGCTTTTCAAGATATCAGAGAAACTGTAAATTACTAATTGAGTGCCTTACTGTCTTCATTTTTGCCTACTTCTCCTTCAGAGTATTATAGAATGGCACATTCAACAAACTATTATATGCAGAGAGTAATCCTATCCTAATCCTTTATGTCTGAATATCTCCATGGAAAACAGACAACTAATGAGAACCTACTGTATAGCACAGGGAACTCTCCCCAATGCCCTGCGGTGACCTAAATGTGAAGGAAATACAAAAAGGAGGGGGTATATGTATACACACAGCTGATTCACTTTGCTGTACAGCAGAAACTAACACAACATTGTAAAGCAACTATACTCCAATAAAAAAAAAAAAAAAATTACTGCCCTGAGCTCAAGCATATTGGGGTAAAATGTAAATATGAATCCTTTCTTGCCCTATAGGGCCCTGACATAACTAATTTCACATGGAACAAGTAGTTCTTATTTAAATAGTTGCTTTGTTTCCTCTCTCCTACATTGAATACAATACCCACAGTTTTTCCCATGTCCTCCAATAACCAACCTCCCTCCTCTTTCAGAGGACTTCTGGGAAGGAAGTTGAAAGGCTATATATGTAGGAATATCAGGACCTGAACCACACGTGTCTAGTTGACCTGTGAACTGAATGATTGAAAAACCTTCTCAGTAAACTCCCATTTGGACCTCAGAGAGTCATAGTGATTACCTGTCAGATAAACTCAGAAATATTTAAATGAGTTAAACCATGAGAGGGGAACAAAAAGATTAAATAAGGGAGAACAAGCAGCAACAAAATGCAACCACAGAGAAAAATAAGATCTTTAATTCCTACATCTGAAATCCCACACCAGAGTTCAAGGCACAAGAAAGGGAGAGAAGGAAAATGCCCAGGACCCCATGAAAGCCATGCTGCAAGGAGCAGCCACCTTGGGTGGAAAGCATTTCCAGACATGCTACATATGTTCTTTAATCAAAATTGCCCTGATGATTAATGTTAAAGGTGAACCAACAAAAGTTCAGCCATTTTCGAGAAAATCACCCAAGTTCACATGCTAATTACATGGTGAGATCAGGATTCAGCCCCTCCTTTTCAAAAGCATTCTATTCACAGCCAGCCTTCACTCTCAATGAATCATCATTAAAACATAGGTATGGCTGATTTTAAGTGTCAGAAATGTTTTCTTGTCTATAAGATAAAATAATTATCAAAGTCTATTGAAAAAGCTACATTATTAATTTTTGGTGAGAGAAGGCATATGTCCCAACCTTTACCTGTACAGTTATTTTAATCCCTACTTCATGGTGAGGTTTTATTTTTACTGTTAATCCTATGCATGTATATCCCACCCTTAGCCACTATATATTACAAACTCATCTCTATCACTGTAACACTGAGGACACAATACATTTTAAATTTCATTTCTTTGATTTCTATTGGAAGCATTAAATCTCATTCCTGATTTGAATAGACAAAATATAAAGTGCAGAAGTCCACACTTTCATTCAAATTTCTGTGGTTTTGACCCATTTTTCTTTATGTATTTCCCTTTTTTCAGTTACTTAAATTTTATTTCATCATAAGTTCAAAATTGTGTACGAGGAGAACTTTGGCAGTTGGTTTAATAGTTTCTGGTTTTGAATTGCAGTATATTTTCTCTGTTTTATTTTAAAACCAAAGATTTACAGAATGAAGTAACAGTAACATTAATCAAATAGTAGTGAAACTCACTATCAAGACCGTGTAAATAAGAAATTTTGCCAATTATTGATAAAATAAGCAAAAGGCAAAGTACAGTCATTTGGCTATTCAGGATTTTGCTTGTAGTCAAATATCAGACAGTCGAATATTTGAAAAACAATGACTTCTTAACCAAAGGAAATCACATCTATAAACATAGCTCTAAAAAGCATTCCCTTTCACTATTATTAATTTCCTCATATATTTTTAAACCCATTAAGGTTGAATTTGGTGGGGAGACTGAAAAAGTGTTACCTACATCCTGCCAAACTTGAATTCAACAACTTAGAAGTCTAGTTTTATTTATTTATTTTTTGTTCATGGCCACATGGCATGTGGGATTTTAGTTCCCCAACCAGGGATTGAACCTGCATCCCCTGCTTTGGAAGCACGGAGTCTTAACCACTGGACCACGAGGAAAGTCCCTAGAAGTCTAGATTTTTTCTTTTTTTAAAAAAAATTTATTTTATTTATTTATTTTTGGCTGCATTGGGTCTGCGTTGCTGCGCGCGGCCTTTTGTCTAGTTGCGGCGAGCGGGGGCTACTCTTCGTTGCGGTGCGCAGGCTTCTCATTGCAGTGGCTTCTCTTGTTGTGGAGCACGGGCTCTAGGCTTCAGTAGTTGTGGCTCACGGGCTCTAGAGCACAGGCTTAGTTGCTCCGCGGCATGTGGGGTCTTCCCGGACCAGGGCTTGAACCCGTGTCCCCTGCATTGGCAGGCGGATTCTTAACCACTGTGCCACCACAGAAGCCCTAGTTTTAATCTATATACCACGTATTATTGTTTTTCACTTGTCTTGCTTTATGTAAATATAGCACGTCTTTAATCTCTTTTTTGTTGATATATTTATAAATTCATATTTGTATCCTTTAAGGCAAACCATTAACAAGAAAAATAATTTAGATTATGTTTTGTTGGTACAAGAATCAGCAAATCAGTAGAGCAGAAAGATTAAGAAGAAGAATATGTAATATATTTAGAAATTTAGTATGTAATGAAGTGACATTTTAAATTTTTCTGGAAAAGCTTATTTTGGGGAAGCCTTTCTAAATATGACATAAAGTGGACAACGTGTAAAGCACAAAAGTGACAGATTTAAATATATAGAAATGTTTTAAAACATTTGAAAAAATATACACAAAGTGACATAGCATTATAGGCTATTAAAGATCTTTGATGTGAATGTGAAATTAATGTGCAAGATACATGAAGAGTATACACAAATAAGAGACAATCCGGTTTTTTAAATGGTCACATTATATAACAAGGCAATTTACGCAAGAAATACAAATGGCCAATGAAAAAATAAAAGATGGTAAAATCCACTAGAATAAGTATGAATCAAAACACAATATTTTTAACAAATAAAATATTGAAAAAACTGTAATGTGGTTATTACAGGTTTGAGAGAAAATGTGTATGCCAGAAGGAGGTTCACAAATACATTTAGACATTTTGGATGCTTTGGGGAAAGTGGAGTATCATTTGACCTAGCAATTTCTTTTTTATGAATGCATTCTACAGAAATGCCTGTTTATGAAAGCAAAATTTTGTACAGGTACAAATAGAAGCATTGTTTAAAACATCAAAAACTAAAACAGACTTATTATTTATCATTAGAACTACTAATGTTTTGTGCTGTGTCCCAACTGGAAAATACCATGCATCCATTAAGAATATGGTATGTCTATGCGTTATGACAGAGAAATCAAGTATTATTAATTGAAACAATTATATTATAAACAACATAGTTTGATCCAATTTATGAAAGTAACAAGTTAGATATCTAGATACAGAGATGCATAAACATAGGTGTAAATACATAATGAAACAAAATATATAAGAAAAGAACTTTAAAAAACAAACATGATCCATGTCTGAGAAAGATAAAAGTGAACTTTTACTTTTTTTCTTCTGTGTAAAGGATTTGCAGTAAATGATTAATGTATTAGTTTTACATGAATAAAACAAGATTGATCTTCTATAAAATAGAATTTCAGAAAAGGATTATAAACAAAGTTATAGAAGTTTTTAGAAGAAAAAGATTAGAGAAAAAAGTTATTTGAAAGAAGTTTTTAGAATCTCAAGGTATAGCATGAATATTCTTTACAAACTTAGAATATGAAAATTCTATTGTGAATAATATGATCTTTTTAAACTATGCAAATTATCCTCATTTAAAAGAACAGGACTAGTATGTCTTATTTTTATACTCTGTCTTAGATTGCAAAACACTTTGAAGCAAGCAGCTGCCATGAATTTTGAAAACTAATCTGCCTTCATTCGATATATATGCAAAAGATGTTTAAAAGAATTTCAGACATCAGTGTGACTGTCAAATGGGAGTGATCCTATCAGGAGATTATACTGAGTCAGTTGTTGGGAAAGGTGAAATCGATTAATCACGTGTTTCTCTAGAGAAACCTTTTGTATAGAGCAAGTCTGTGAAAGAGTACAGACAGACATGCTCTCTGAAAATGCAGAAGAAAATGATATATAAGACAGATTGAAAATAAATTAACTACCATTACTAAAAGTAAATAATACAACACTATTCTAAGTGGCTTATTTTTAATTTTCATAAATATCTAAGTATCTTGATAATTCTCTCAAATCAGGAAATGGTGACTTAATAATTTTACTGATAGGAAGCAACAAGAATCATTGACACAGCCAAATATTGCTCCTAGGATTAGTTGGGCTAAATAACCAATTTTTAGAACTGTTTTTCTGTTATATAACCTATTGTCGAAATCTTCAAGCTCTTTTAATACATATGAAAAAATACATATCCTTACATATATCTGTAAAGATACTTTAAAATTCATAGACCACATTTAAATGTACATTCATTAATACATACAGTTATTAAAACTTATTAACAAAGAGTTCAAATAGTCATTAATTTTATGAATGATAAACAGTTTGGTGGACTGCAATTATTTGCTAAACAGCAATAGATGGTCTAGGACTTGAAATAAGAATCTTGAAAAGGTTGATAATACAGACTACTCATTAATTTGCTTTTTACCCACATATAAGGAAACAGTATACTCAAACATTAAGTCCAACATCATACCTCATATGTAATTTTATGGTACTAAATTACATACATTCTCTTTAACCTTTTGATGATAAAATGTGGCATATCTAAAAGTTTCCTTGATTACTTCTGATCTAAAAACACAGTTCTGACTTCTTTTGTTTTTCTTGGGAGAGCATTGAGCACTGCAGTCTTATTTCATGAAATTATAGAATAACTGTAAGAATGACCTTGACTGGATTGTGAATCACATGGTGAGTCAGCTGGGTCACCTATACTTATAATTTGAATAGGCAGCCTGAAAGAATCGCTCTGACAATGAAAAGGTATTGGGATTGTCTGTGATCTTCCAATATATAAGAAAAAAGGGAAAAATGGAAGTGTCCAATCCTCAAAGAGCTCTTTTACCAATTACAGTCTGTGGAGATGGTGTGATGTGTCCCCAGGTCCTCCTTCAGTGAAGTTCTGTTGCCCAGCTGCTCAGGCAATGTCATCTCTCAGTCCCATCTATACATGTTTCAGCTTCAGTCTTCCACTTCACTCAAGTTCACACTCCTCTGAGCAGCCAACATCCCATGACCGAGCTATGTGGATAAATGCAAACAGGAGTCTTAAAGAGTTGGTAGTCTTGGCCCAACTCTGGACAGCCCTCCCAGACCATTTTAGCTCAAGAGCACCATGTGAAGGGTTCTCCCCAGGCAGCAGTTGGGTTGGTACCCTGGCTTTGCTTCTCTCTCTTCCTCTCCTGCTTTCTCCTCCTTGCTTCTGCAGGTACTGGTCCCAAAGCCACTCCCTAACTGCTTCCCTCATCCCAGGGATGGCTTCCAAGAGAACCCAACCTGTTACACATCCAAAATCCCTTCCAGAGGATTTGCATTATCTTGAGAATCATCTACTCTACCATGATATGTTAAAATTTATCTCATAAATTATGAGAAGAGAAACATTATTGACAAGCCCAAGAAATACATATAGAATCCCAAATTCTTGACTACCATGGCTCCTACTCTTAGAAGGCGGTATAAATCTTCTTGTTTATTGTTTCCTTTATCCACTGATCTATGTCACTTAGACTGTATCTTTTATTTCCTCTGGGATCCAAGCAAGTGTTCAGTAAATGTTGGTGGTGTGAACAAAGAAATCAATCCCATTCCTGGGAACTTTAGATTGTACTGACAAGGTTATTTATTTAACAACCTGTGTAATCAAATTGTTTTTAAGTTTACCACTGAAATTTTAAAATGTCATAATCATCATGGAAATTATTTTATGGATTTTACACTCAAAGTAATTTGCTTTAAAACATACCAAAAAAATGCAGTCGAGTTTCCAGGTAAATAAACCTTCACAGATATGACAGGGAAAATAGCAAAATTTTTCGACAGGATGGTTAGGGAAACTGGCAAAATAATTTTCATTCACTTTCCTCAGATGTATGTCACCCTCCCCCTTGCCAAAAAAGTGACATTCTGAAACATGTTTCGAAAGGTCTTTAAAGTATCTTTTTAAATCTCAGTAAAAGACATTGTATAACACATTTTTGTTTTGAAAATATATGTAGTTATGGCTTTTATAGAACACAGATGTGCATGTCTATTTCTGTCATGTATTAGTCAGCTGCAATTACAGTTCTTTTTAAAACCATATAGTTTAAGGCATACTTCAACGCCCCGAATCTCTTTACTTTATGTTAGACACGAACACAGGATATTTAAGATGCTAAGTGATAATTCAGAAAAGGTACTTTAAATATTTCTGGTTTCACAAAATGTACATAAGATTAAAAGTCTACTCATAACACATAAAACATATTTATTCATAAATTAATATATTAAAACTAATCTATTAAGTAAATATGCTAGTATATTAACATATGAAAGACTTCTTGTAAAGTCCATTAATGCATTTATTATATTTTCTATCAATCATAAAGATGGAAACAGACTTTAATCATTTATTAATAAAATATATTGTAATTGCAAGTAAATATGCTTTGTTTCACAAATGCACTTGATTATAGAAATTAATATAAGCTTCTAGAATGCAGCAACAATGATTGAATAGGCTCATACCTGACAAAGTTGCACATGGTTAAGAAAAAATATTTAAGCAATATTGTACTAATGTTAATAATCAGATTTATATTTATAGTTATATTAAATGTCACTCATTACAAAGAATTTTTTCAGGAGGATCTAATGCTGTGCCTTAAAATCAAACAGAAATAAGCACTTTCTAAAGAACACATTAAAGTATTTTTGCAGTGACTTTAATTTAGTTTGCTCTAGAACTTAGGACAAATATTGGTAAATTTTAAATTTCTGAGAGGACAAATTACAGTGATAATAGAATCATAAGGATTTCTAAAAATCAAACATACAATTGAATTTAGTAGCAAAAAGACAAGTCAAGATAAAAAGTTTTAACATGGTAATAAGATTCATGTATTCAATATATGGAGTTATGTTATCTAAATCATTATTAAGGAAAATGAAACATACTTGATTAATACAATTCAGAAGGTGAAAAAATAGTATTTAAATTACTTTAAGGTCTCTGTGGAATAGCCCCTCGCCCACCAAAAATGATTTTAAAAGTAGAATATTAGAAATACTTTGGTTGATCTATTTTAAAATGACCCATTTATTGTATTTCAGAAAAATCCATCACTTTCCCCATCAGTCTTACATATTGCAAGATCCCAAGCCAATCTGATACCATTTTTCACTGTTTGAGAATTTGGTTCCCGCTTTCTCTTTGAATTTCAAGTATAAATGGCCTGGCTGACTCACCAAATGATCCACAATCCAATTGAGGTCATGTGTCTATTTAATATTTGCCTTAATTTTAAGAGATTTTCCTTCTGCGGTCACTGAACAGGACCTTCAATTTGATTATTCTGTAAATTGACAATTCTACTTTTCCTAGAATAACAAAACCAGTGAAAATCATTTGCCAAAAATATGAGGTTTAAGAACAAAAATGTTTGTCTATTGTAGAACTTAAGTTGGTCTTCAGTACCCAGTTACTTTTTTTCACTTCTAAATTTCCCTTTTATTGCCTTCTCTCTGTAACTGGTTGTAACATCAAGGCTTTGGGGCAAGAGCTACATCTGGTACTTAGTGGCATGTGCTGTGATGTCTACTACTTCTCCTGTTCTTCAGTCATTGGCACATGACTTAGTTCGATCAAACTGCTGTAACAAAATATTGTAGACTGGGTAGCTTACAAAAACAGAAATTTATTTCTCAGACTTCTGGTGATTAGCAGATCAAGGTGCCAGCATGTTTGGGTAAAGGCCCTCTTCAGACGTCTCCTTGTTTCATCAGGTAGCAGAAGGGGCTAAGGGAGCTTGCTCTGGTGTGTTTTATATAAGGACACTAATTCTACTCATGAGTTAATCACCTCTAAGTCTTACATTTTCACCTTTTTTTTCCTAAGGTCTCTAGGGTGATGGAACTCATTTCACATACACGTTGCTATTCAAGAAGTACCCAGTTCTCTGTTGGAAGTTCACCCATGTAAAGCCCAGAGTTGCAGGGTTGGAACTATGATGGGTAACTGGGAGTTGCTGAATGAAGCCCCCTTTTGCTTCCACACCTTGGTTCTTGAAACCATGAACATGTTCTATTTGAGATACGGTGCAATGGCCCTGGTTTAATATGTACATATACTGCATCCTGAAAAGTGATTCTCATTGCATTCAGAGAGTTGCTTCCATGCTGGTGCTTCAGATGTACCTCAAGTAGGCTAATTTAGCATTCTGTGAAGTTAATTACTTCTGGATGTCTCGGTACATGATACAATAAGTGAATTTCATGGTCATGGGCCATCTCCTATATACCTCCTTTGCTGTGAAATGAATCTTCTAGTTGGATGTGATATTGTGGATCGAGTATCCATAAACCTTCAGATAGTGGTGCTGGCTGAGGTTTTGTAGAAAAAAAGGTATTCATGTTCAAAATAAGTATTGAATATTTATACCTGAGGAGATACTGATGGATCTTCCAGGATGGGAGAGGTTTATTGTAATTAACTTGCCACCCGATGACCCATTGAACCATTATATCTAATTTTCACTAAGGACAATAAATATCACAGGGTAAGAAGTACAGTGATTTTACAAAAACAAGAGAAAAAAGATGAAATGTAAGCCAAGGTGTAAGATTAATATTATATCACCATCATAGTACTAACGTTCCCAAAAGTTGAAGTTTTTGAGTTTCGTGCTTATATTTAAACATCTCTTCCATGTTGTTGTGAGACATCTTGTGATCTCTCTGATTTTACTATGGAATCATAGGAAAGATTTTCTTATGTTCTCCTGACCTTTAACTTTTCTCTAGCTCTGAACTGTTGAACAAAGCTTAGCTTTATGTACTCCTGAATCTCATTTTAAAACCTGAGCTCCTAATAGCTGCTGATCTTTTCCCTTACTTCTTCCTCCCAAGTGCAAACAGAATCCCACCCACCCCCAACCTTCCCACCCCGTTCTACAGGCACCACTCATGTTGGCTAATGTATCTAAGAGATCTTTCTGATGGTTTGAGAGCCTTACTAGTGAAGCCTGCCTGCCACCATGTGGCCATGGACTTTTGCTTGATTCTTTTTAGAGACAGTTTTCCCAAGTCTATAGTTTCTTCCAGAAATATATATATATATATATATATTTTTTTTTTTTTTTACAAAAGGAGAAGGAAAAAAGTATTTTTCCTCACAATTATAACAAGAAAAAGGTCCATTTCTACTCTGTGGAGCAACTAACACCAATTGCTTTCAAACTTTCCATCAAGACTTTTGATTCTTTGTTTCCAACCAAGATGGCTACTCAAGTGTTATCCTCTAAAAATGGCTTCTGCTCCAAATTTCTATGCTTAGAGACATTGTGATGAAAGAAACTCTGAAATGGCATTTTTTAAAACTTTTCACATGCATGTACCAATTGTCATTCTATCATTTTCCTGTAGTAGACTCTGAATAGAAGTGAGGATGACAAACATCATGCTCTCCCTTCCAGGTCATATGACTTTCAACTTATTTCCTCTCAGTCTTTACTAAAAGTTTATTTGCTGTGAAACTCTGGACATTATTTTTTCCTTGGTACTGAGTGGAGAAAAATACACTTAGTTTCTGAATAAATTATTTTGTATGTTTTAAATAGCTTTGACGTGTGTGTGTGTGTGTGTGTGTGTGTGTGTGTGTTTTGCACTTTGTTTAAGCTAGAGATGACTGTGGGGAAGCTGGAATGGGTATTTAGGTGGACAAGTAGGCCCAAAGGAAAGAGACTTGTTTAATTCTAAAATTATCTACAGAGATGGATGTATAAGTATGGTAAGCAATCAATCTACCTTGGCTGATTGTTGGCAGAAATGACCATGTTTTTCTGGATTTCTAAGAAATATCCCCTTAATCTTCGAGCACAACCCCTCCTTGTGATGGAGCTATTTTGACAGGGTATCCACCCCTTGTAACCAAATGGTCTCTCACTAATGTAATGTGCTACAACATATGTTAGAAGGAAAAGAACAGTTAGAGAATGTACACGGTGGGGATATTAGGGAACAGCTGAAACTTTTGAAAGATGAATGAAAAAGAAGAAGAAAAATGAGAAATTTATAGCAACCATTTTCCTTATGAAGTTGTATTCCATCTGTCTTGTTACTGATATTTAAAAAACAATTTAGAAAATTTCAGTTCTTAAAAATAAATTTGAAAACTGCATGAAATACTTCAGGATATTACAAGAGTTATATAAGTACCTATGTTTTCTGTTACACCTGTTATCAAAGCTCATGTGTTCTGATCATATTCTAAGTCAACTAAAACAAAGAGTCAGAAGGCAGGGCAGAAAGGTGAGATTCATACAAGCTCAACAGTCTGCTAAAACTGGCTGCAATTAGAGCTTAAAAGGCAGATGTATCACCCCATTTTCTAACTCACTAGGAGTTACTGATTACAGAAACAGCTAGAAAAGTAACATTGCAGTTGCTTATACGGCTGTCTCATCCAAATGTACTATAAATAGAGAACTTCAGCTGATGGGACCACTTAAAGGAGAACATTTGTTTTTTTTCCATTTAAGTATGCAATATTATATTAATACATATCTATTGATATATATATATATGATATATAGGTATATATCCTGTGTTATCTTACATACAATCTTTAAAAGTCCACTTTTTTATACAACTATTTAAAAGTCTATAAACGGGGCTTCCCTGGTGGCACAGTGGTTGAGAATCCGCCTGCCGATGCAGGGGACACATGTTCGTGCCCCGGTCCGGGAAGATCCCACATGCCATGGAGCGGCTGGGCCCATGAGCCATGGCCGCTGAGCCTGTGCTTCCGGAGCCTGTGCTCCACAACAGGAGAGGCCACAACAGTGAGAGGCCCGTGTACCACACACACACACACAAAAAAGTCTATAAACAATAACTTAATGTTCATAGTGGAATACATATGAGCCTTCCTTACTTCTATATTTTGCCCTTGTGTAATAAAATATACCTACTTCCTAGGACTCTGGATTAAATGAAGAGTTATGAACAGTGCCTAACAAAGAGTAAATCATTTGCTAAACAGGAGTTATTAATATCAGAGGGCACTTTTTTTGGTTTGTTTATGGTTTAAACAACAAATTTGCTCACAGTTATAAAGGCTAGAAGTTCAAGATCAAGGTGTCAGTCGGTTTGATTTCTTCTGAGGGGCTCTCTCCTTGGCTTGCCGACGGCTGCCTTCTCACTGTGTCCTCACATGGCCTTTCCTCTATGCACGTATATCCCTGTTCTGTGTCCAAATTTCCTCTGTTTATAAAGGCAGCAGTTAGATTAGGGCCTATCCTAAAGGCCTCATTTTATTTTAATTACCTCTTTAAATACTCTATCTTCCAATATAGTTCTCTTCTGAGGTACTGGGGTTTAGGATTTCAACACATAAATTTTAGGGGACACAATTCAGCTCACAACACCACCTATGAACAAGGACTAATATTTGTTAGCCCTCCTATCAGTATAATTCTGGGCTCTTTTGATATTCATTTTTTATTGTGGTAAAAAGCATGACATGAAATTTACTGTCTTAACCATTTTTAAGTGTATAATACTGTAGTATTTACTATATGCACAGGGTTGTAATACATATCTATTGATATATATATATGATATATAGGTATATATCCTGTGTTATCTTACATACAATCTTTAAAAGTCCACTTTTTTATACAACTATTTAAAAGTCTATAAACGGGGCTTCCCTGGTGGCACAGTGGTTGAGAATCCGCCTGCCGATGCAGGGGACACATGTTCGTGCCCCGGTCCGGGAAGATCCCACATGCCATGGAGCGGCTGGGCCCATGAGCCATGGCCGCTGAGCCTGTGCTTCCGGAGCCTGTGCTCCACAACAGGAGAGGCCACAACAGTGAGAGGCCCGTGTACCACACACACACAAAAAAAAAAGTCTATAAACAATAACTTAATGTTCATAGTGGAATACATATGAGCCTTCCTTACTTCTATATTTTGCCCTTGTGTAATAAAATATACCTACTTCCTAGGACTCTGGATTAAATGAAGAGTTATGAACAGTGCCTAACAAAGAGTAAATCATTTGCTAAACAGGAGTTATTAATATCAGAGGGCACTTTTTTTGGTTTGTTTATGGTTTAAACAACAAATTTGCTCACAGTTATAAAGGCTAGAAGTTCAAGATCAAGGTGTCAGTCGGTTTGATTTCTTCTGAGGGGCTCTCTCCTTGGCTTGCCGACGGCTGCCTTCTCACTGTGTCCTCACATGGCCTTTCCTCTATGCACGTATATCCCTGTTCTGTGTCCAAATTTCCTCTGTTTATAAAGGCAGCAGTTAGATTAGGGCCTATCCTAAAGGCCTCATTTTATTTTAATTACCTCTTTAAATACTCTATCTTCCAATATAGTTCTCTTCTGAGGTACTGGGGTTTAGGATTTCAACACATAAATTTTAGGGGACACAATTCAGCTCACAACACCACCTATGAACAAGGACTAATATTTGTTAGCCCTCCTATCAGTATAATTCTGGGCTCTTTTGATATTCATTTTTTATTGTGGTAAAAAGCATGACATGAAATTTACTGTCTTAACCATTTTTAAGTGTATAATACTGTAGTATTTACTATATGCACAGGGTTGGGCAACAGATCTCTGGAAATTTTCCATCTTTGCAAAACTGAAACTCTATACCGGTTGAATATCAGCAACCCATTTCACCCATCTCCCTGGGTCATTCATTGTTGGCCCATCCCTTTCTTTACCTTTCTTGCTACAGAGCTGTAATTATACAGCTCAATTCATAAAAGTAACCCTCTTTCTGAGATGATTGTGGGAACTGTTACTATGCAGTGCTGAACAGCATGTCATGTAGCCAGCTGAGGAGGACTCCATCCCTGGTGCCACTCTGTGGACACTCTTCCCTCCCTGTCAGCTGAGGGAGGCTGCAAAGCTCAGGTTCCCTTGGCTTGTGTTGCAGGCAATCTCACTGCCCTTAGAACTGAGACTATTTAATTTATAAAAGACTTTGTTCACAAATGTCTGTAAAGTATTTACAATATACCACTAACACATAGCATTTCATACCTATGTATAAAGTGAGGAATGAATGAATGAGGAGAAGAGCGAGATTTGAGATTAGATGATATGTGTATAAGAGATGTGGAACAGAGAACTCCCTGAAGGATTTCAGTCCAACGGATGCCTCAAGACGAGAGTGGTGGTCAATAGGCTGAACAAGAGTTTGACATATGGTAGTGCTCAACGTAATTTTCACTGACGCAAAAATCAATCAAACACGTATATTGGCTGGTATTGCTAATACAGCAAAATAATAGATCCATATGTAATTTTTAACCATTTAAAAAAATCTGACTCTTGCTTTTTAATATGAACAAAGAGGATGGAAGAAAAGCAAGGCTTATGATCCTCACACTCATTCCAAGACTATTTGAAAATAAATTATATTTGAGAAAATCTAGATGGATTGGTTTCCCACCTTGGTCAAATTTTGTATTCCTTTCATATCTGTGACATTATGTTTGACCTCTTCAATGTTTAAAACTGGGATGTGAAATTCTCTCTGGCACATGATTATTAGAGACTATTCTCATCAGCACTGAACATGTTAGTGTGTTCTGAAATTACAGTGCCTCAAGATCTATAAGATGGCAAGATTTTCTACACCCTGTTATTTGATTTAAAATTATTTTCCTTTGGACACATCCAGCTGAAACCAGGTGCTCTTTAAAGGTAATGTCCGCAGCCATGCCGCTAAAGGTAGGCTTGAGTAACACCTCCAGTATCTAACAGGGAGAAAATTTGCTCTATTCTTCTTGATGGGAGGGTCCCACATGACTTTCAATCCAAAGTAGCTCTTTATGGTTTTGAGATGGTGGTCACATGCAGAGGTAAATGGTGGAATGTGTATATATCAAGGTAATTATTAAATGAGCTTTGGGGTTCCTTGGGTGAAAAGTGCCTTCCTCATGCAGAGGGAGAGTATAGTGGATCAAAATGAGCTCAGCAGGGCAGGATAAAATTTTTCCTCATGTTCTTCTCCCATTTTATGCATTTCATCCATTACCAAATGATACCATTAGCACAGAGCGGCAGGGGAGAAGTCTGGAATTGCTTCTGTGAAGCCTTGCTTCTGTGAAGCCTCTATTCATTTATCAAAATGATAAATGAATAGAGGTTTTATTTGCTGTAGGTTTTTGAGAGCATAGGCAAATTAGCATATATTTCAAATGATTTGAATAAACACCATGATGTGTGAGGATAGACTCAGATTACTATGGAGACTCTTAGACATTGAAAAAAAACTCTGACAAACTCACTGTGAGTGGATTCAAGCACAGAATCCTCAGGACAGTCCCTCCACCTCCAATTATAATTGGCGTCATTGTGAGATAATTTGGAGTGTGGCTTGATTTTTGTACAAGAGGCTTATGCACATGGCATCATGGCCATGTCCAATGCAATCCAGGCTGTAGGATCATGGTTATAACCCTGATCATGTTACTTTTACTCATGACAGTAAATAACGTAATGAAACACAGGGCAGGGTGACTTTATTTGCCTATAAATTTTTATATAGAGAAGGACCCTAATTTCAAAAACAACTGTTTGTGCTGTTTGATTTAGGGTGATAGGCTCTTGTGGATAAAATAGCACTAAAGATGCTCTCAGATTATTTTTCACAAGAGACCACAGAAACAGAGCTAAAAGAAAGTTGCCTATTGTATGGCTCCCCTTTAAAAATTTTTGTCAATAACTGACTTTAGTTACCTTTCTCTTACGAATGATATTTTAATTAAAACCTTGTGGACTATGGAAACAAAATTTAATTAGCTTGCTTTAAACAAAGTGAAAAATGGTAAGAACAAATACCATCTGCTTTGTCCTATTTGCCTGTAACTGTCACAACACCAAGTACCGGTGAGTCTATCCCTCAGTGCTCTTTATAAGCTCTCCCTTCCCTTCCTCAAAGACCTTGACCAAAACCACAGGAGTCTTTCATCCGGTCCTATGCACCTAACCACCACCTGACCCTTCGGATGCCAAGCATGTGATCTTGGTCTTATACCAGTTCTGGTCCTTGAAATTATTTGGTCCAGATATCACTCCCTGTACTTCAGTATTTTAAATAATACAGTCTTGGCATTGGAAAGGACCTTACGTTGTAGCTAATCCAACTGCCTGCTGACGGTACAGCCCCATCTGGCCTTGGTCATGGCTGGATCTCCATGTCCCAGTCTCAGAGAGCTGAGTTCTGTCCTGGTTTGTCTAGGGATAAATAGCCCTCTTCTATGGCATAACTTCTACCACTCAATAAGTACTGCCTTCCCTCATACAGTTTCAACATCAATCCTGGGCCCAGGATTTCCACTGATAATAATTACAGTAATGGGAAAGTCAGAGATTAGACATCAATCCATATGAAAATATTTAGAAATCTTAACTATTGAGTCCGAGTCAGAGGTACAGTGAACAAGCTAAGGACATTTTCCAAAGTGAGATAAACCTCTTTTGTGCACAGTTCTTCAGAGTTTCATGGAGAGATCTAGAAAACTTATTATTGATCCAAAGGAGAAAAAATTAAAGTGATTAAAATATTTGGGAGGAAAAAAATCTTGAACCCAGAAAATAAAAGATAACCTGGGAATTAAGTGACATTACATACAGCTAACTCTCTTCCGTTTTCATCAAGAAAAATATAAAAAGTTATGACAAGTAACGTTTAGTTTATTCTCATTTTAGAGCTTCTTTACCTATGGGATATAAGTAAATTGTCAAATACTTTAACGATTTCAATCTACTTCCCTAAAAGCACGCAGGTACGCACAAACATGCAAAAACACTCTTCCACACAGTCATAGGCTCCTATGAAGATGCTGAAATAGGAGCCTTTAGTTTTCCTTTTTAGTGTCTTTTATAGATAATACTGCATGTATAATCGATACTCCAGATGATTGCAATCTGAGTCAATGCTACTTTGATTATTGAAATATGTTTATAATACTAATTCCAAGTTAAATTAAAATTCATTGGCCCTTCTGGAAACTTATTATTTAAAAACAGCTTAAGTTCTTAACATTTTGGTATAGTAGTAATTTATTAGAAAGTATTCACTTGTTCCTCAAAGAATAAATAGTATACTACCCTGACCTATAATCTATACTTAAAAGTTCAGTAACTTTTTAATGTTTCCTGAGGCTTTATTAGTCCTCAATGAATTAAGCTCCCCTACTTTATTACATGGCTGAGTAAAATAGTTGTTTGAGTCTCAGTCATTATAGAAGACACTGCAAAATGATCAAGATTATTGCCCCAGCAGAATCACTGTGAGCTTTGTCATCCTGCTGCCGGACATCCATCAACTAGGTAGTACATTGGATTTTTGCCTTGTCTGTTATTTTTCAGAAGTGCCCTTATAGATTTAGACAAGGCTCATAGCTTAAGTGTGTTTCAATAGCAAATATTATGGCTTAAATAATATTCTAACATTACTTCAATCCACCAACACACACAAATATGCAAATTGCATCTAGGCATTTTAATCTTCCACAATCATATCAGTGAAAAGAAAAGTCTTTGATCAGATGTTCCATGAAGGACCCCGCTTTTACTTCATCATCAAATTTTAAGAAATAGATACTTTGGGTCTTATTTCTCAAGGTAGAAAAATGTTAGGCTGTCTCTGCAGCAGATGATGTAATCCTTAAATGAGGGGAATGCACCGCTATTGACATTTGATGAGGCGCTCCACTGGCTGCAGAGATTGATAATGCTTTGCTAAAGCCTTGCTGGTAATAAAATTACCAGAATTGGTGGGTTTTCTGTGCCTGCAACAGAAGACTCAATTTTTCACCAGCAGTATGTGAGATCATCTCCTAGAGCTTTGGTTAATGTCCTCTGGATTCAAATAATAGGGTGGAGATAAATCATTGAGAGAGAGAGATTTGAGTATGCTGTACACTCGTTGCACTTATATTTGTAACATAAACTGATTTTTGTAAGGTAAGTTGACCAAATCGTGTCAAAAAGAGGTGTCCACACTCCCCATACCACACACACACTAAATACTAGACATCAAGGAAATCAAGCAGAACCCAGTAAGAATCAAGCCAGGCTGAGCAAAATTAAACCAGTCTTTAAGGGTATAATTTCTTAAGCTTTCAGCATGAAATTGAGTGTCGTGTCTACAAAGTGAAGTGGAGTTGACTTTTACCTTAGATGCGGAAATAGTGCTTTGAAAAATTCTCAACATTTTTAGTACTTTTATAGGAAAGAAGAACAGAGAAGGAAGAAAAGAACTAAGGACAGGCAAGCTATAGGAGATGTAACAAAAATCACTCGGTAATAAACTATTTTTTAATGATAATGCTGTATGTATTGGGCAGCCCAAAAAGTTCATTTGGGTTTTTCTTACGACGTTACGGAAAACCGGAAGAAACTTTTTGGCCAACCCTATGTAATATAAAGTTGGGAGGTAGAAAATAGTTGGAATGTTTATGTACCCAATTCTGCATAGTTGAAAGTACGGGAAAGTGAAATTATATTATTGCCAGCAAGCATATAATATAGCTAATTTGAAAAAGAAAAATTCAGTGGGGAATGTTTATCCTTACATGCTTCAGGATAATTGATTTTGGAGAGAAATACCATGAAGGAATTTTTGACGTTCTATTCTTACCTAAATAATGTTTATTTTTGAAAAGGGCATTCTTCCTCATTTAAAAGCTATTTCAAAGTTAATGTGTTTGTTGCATATTGAAAACTACACACACACACCCCCCCCCATGGCCAAAGAAAACAAAGATCATATTTTATTCATCAATCTGCCCCCCCTCCAAAATATTATCTCAAAATAATAATCTACCCCTTGGGGAATTTCAGAACTCTGCATAGATCATGTGAAGGAACATAAACAACAGCACAGTAGAAACGAATAAGCACTGAAAATGACAAATAGGTTGCTTTCTTCACCAAATGAGCAAACATAAAATGTGTTTGCAATTCAGACTCAAATTTTAAAGAGCCCAGGGAGAGCTCTACCAGGACCCATGCTATATATATGCGAACATCCTCCTTTATACTCTGTGATGAGGCCACTTAATTGTTACCAGCATGGTTTGTGCTGTGAATCATTGCACCAGGGGATGCTTTCTTTGTAACTTTCATATTCAGTTTCACTTTGTAAGAAAGGAGACATGTTCAAGAAAGCTGGCTGAGCGTGAGAAGGAGTTTGAACAAAGCAAAATTAATAGATCTACTCGGTGCCCCTCCTGCCTTTAGTGGCGCTGCCTCTTGAATTTTAGACTAAGTCTGGTGCTTAAGGGAACTTTACTGACCTAGGGTAGAATAAATCTTAATCCCAGTTACACCAATAGTAGCCCGCCCTTAGGGGTTTTTGGTAAAGCTAAATTATAAGCCATTTGTCAGCTTTGCATTGGTTGATGTCCTCAGGGCATTTTATCTACTGCAGTTTTCAAGTGATTCATTTTCCTATTGACATTGAAAGGATTTTTTTTTGGTTTTTTTGTTTGTTTTTTGTTTTTTAGTTACATTGATGGTAATAGTAGGTGGGAAGGCGATGAGCTGTCTCTCAAACCACTTAAGCATGGCTGAGCAGTAGTGCTAGTGTATCTCACGTCTGGGTCTTGGGACCTAAGCCTTGTACTCTAGCATTCAAATCCCATTCTGAGTTGGAAACTTGGCTTTAAGGTGAATATCCCTGTGGTCACTTTAATTCTCCAAATTCCCATGGAAACGTCCATAACTGAGTGCACCAGATGTTCTTATTTTATTGTCTGTGAGCTCGGTTCATTTGACTGACCTTAGAGCAAGGCCATTACCTGTGGCCTAAGATATGGTAAATAGCCAAACTCTCCCTGTAAGGCGTTTACACTAATTTCCTTCTACTCTTCCACCCTCTGTGCTAACTCACCCCCTCCTCCTTTCATCATTTTTACAGTCTGCGTGCCCTGTTGTTGATTTGCAAAGAGTGTACTCTCAATCCAGAATCTCTCATCAAAGAACCCAAGTGATGAGAGAAGGGAGGTCTTGGGAGGGCTGCCCTATTGTCTGTACCAGCAGTGACACAATCTGTTGACATAAGCAGTGCAATCCTCCTCAGCTTCTCTTAGGAATATACCTCAACAGTGAATTTTGCTGGGCTGTTTTCTCCCTCCACACGAATCTCTCTGACTTCACCCAGATCAGTATTTCTGACCTCAGAATTTCCTAATGCCCTCCGGGGTCACAGAAGTATCAACTCCCCTCCAGGAAGAAGCTAGCAACTGTCTTTCACTTGAGCTCCACAGCTACATTAGGCAGCTTTTGAATGCAAACCCCCAGAGCGCTCTGCTGGTAGCCTTACTTGATTTGCTGAAGACCCCAGTCTGTGCGTATTCTCTGCATATGCTACTAATATCACAGTGACTGTTGATAAGAACCTAGTAGGAGCGTCTAAGCCACCGTCCTCTGGAAAACTTTAAATGCTTATTTCAGCTCAGACTTCATTTATATTCAGGCATCATTCTGTCCCTTGGGAACAGGTGTCAACAGAATTCCAAAATAGAAAAAAAAAAAAAAAAGAACCTAGTAGGAGCGTCTAAGCCACCGTCCTCTGGAAAACTTTAAATGCTTATTTCAGCTCAGACTTCATTTATATTCAGGCATCATTCTGTCCCTTGGGAACAGGTGTCAACAGAATTCCAAAATAAAAAGTCTGAACAGCCTGCTAGCCTCTGAGATTTTTGCCCAGTGACAGGGTCGGTGGGAAATAAAGTATTTTTTAGAGTTTGAAGAATGACCATGGTTGCTCCAGGAATTTCACAGTTTGAGATAAGCCTTGGATGTAAGCTGTGTTTATCAGAGAGCTTCTGTTTGTCACCTAGATGACCACAGTCCTCAATGCTTCACTCTCTGAGTCAGCTTTCGTGACAAACTACTCTGAATGATTGTGAAGCCCAAGACCTTCCTCACTAGATTTATGGCAACAGGGAAGCAAATTCAAATATCCTTGCAGTGTTACAGTAAACACAAACCAAAATTCAGTCCCCCAGAATGCAAATTGTTCTGACTGGACTCCAAAATTACTAATGAAAACCTTAATCAAGACTATAATGGCATACGAGCCCCCTTGGCCTGAACACTTCCTATGTAGTCTCTCCCATGTCAGGTACAGTTGAGGTGATTGAAGGAGATACCTTGTTTAATTTTTGGTAGTCTACTATTAACATACAAAAACCATACACCTTATAAACTCCCCAGACAAGCCTACCAGAAAGGTAGTTTTTACAGTCAAAACCTCTACTCCATGCATTGCCATAATTAAAAAAAAAAAAAAAAATTATCTTACATTTGTCCCACACCAATTCTGTATTGCTTACATGTTGCTTAAAATTGGCTACTTAGGGAGGGTTGGGCTATTCAAACATTCCTTATATATAATGAATACTTAAAACTATAGAAGAGCGGAATTAGTTTAAGACTTCCTGTAAAAATGGTAAGGCCAAAGTGGCCAGTTCATATATAATATCTATTCTTAGTAAGGCATTCAGGTAAATGCAAAGAGATGGCAGAATATTCTCTCTGGTCACACATTCTAATTCATAACTTAGCCTTCATTCTAGTGCCTTTCACTGCAGCATCTTCGTACTCTGCATACTAATCTCCACACTCTAGCCTCTCAGTTTCAATTTGGGGGATTTCACGGCAGTATGCCAGAGGGGCCCTGAGCACACATACCTAGCAATCCTAAGAAGTTTTGCATATCAGCCCATCTAATTCACCCAGATCATGAGTATAGCCCAAGATCCCTTGTCAGAAGCTGAGCTAGTGAATTTGAGCACTTAAGTCAATCTTACTCAGGTTTCTTGGGTTTAAATGAAGAGATACATTCAGCAGTCATCTTTTATTGGGTTGGCCAAAAAGTTCGTTCAGGTTTTTGTAGGATGTTACAGAAAAACTCGAATGAACTTTTGGCCAACCCAATCAATGCTAGCTATTTTTTAAAGATGAGATTTTTTGGTTTTTTGTTTTTATATTTCTGAGGTGGTTTGTTTTTGTTTTTGTTTTTTTTTTAAGGCAGTTCTGGATCACAATTGAGGGGAAGCTGTGGAGATTTCCGATAGCCCCTGTCCCCCATACACGCACAGCCTACCCTATCAGCAGCCTCCCCCATCAGAGTGGTACATTTGTTACAGTCAATAAATCTACATTGGCACATTGTAATTATTCAGTTTGTAATTTACATCAAGGCTTATTCTTGGTGGTGTGCATCTGTATTTGGACAAATGTATAATGTCTCCGGTCCACAAATATAGTATCATAGAGTAGTTTCACTGCCCTAAAAAGTGTTTGTTCCTGTTCATTCCTTCCCTCCCCCAGCCCCGGCAAACACTGATCTTTTAACTACTCAGTAGTTTCATCTTTTCCAAATTGTCATATAACTAGAATCATATAACATGTAGTCTTTTCAAATTGGTTTCTTTCACTGAGGTACATGCATTTAAGTTTCTTACATGTCTTCTCATGGCTTTATAACTTTTTCTTTTATCACCGAATAATATTTCACTGTCTAGATACACCATAGTTTATTTATCCATTCTCCTATTGAGAACATCTTGGTTTCTTCCAAGTTTTGACAATTACAAATAAAAGCTGCTATAAACATCCACATGTAGGTTTTGTGTGGACCTAAGTTTTCAAACCCTTTGGATAAATACCAAGGAGCATAATCATAGGATCTTACAGTAAGAGGATGTTTAGTTTTGTAAGAAATCACCAACTGTCTTCCAAAGTGGCTATCGAGCTTTGCATTCCCACAGGCAATATCGGAATGTTCTTGTTGTTCCATATCCTCGGTGGCATTTGGTGATTGTGTTCCAGATTTGGGCCCTTCTAATAGTTTATAGTTGTATCTCATTGCTGTTTTTAATTTCCATTTCCCTAGTAGCATGTGATATAAAGCATCTTTTAATATGCTTATTTTCCATGTGCATATCTTCTTTGGTGTGGTGACTGTTCAGATCTTTTGCCTATTTTTTAGTCAGGTTGCCTGTTTTCTTACTGTGAGTTTTAAGAATTCTTTGTATATTTTAGTTAACAGTTCTTTACTGAATGCGCCTTCTCAAATATTTTCTCCATTCTGTGCTTTGATTTCTCATTCTCTTGACATTGTCTTTTGTAGAGTACAAGTTTTTAGTTTCAATGAAGTCCAGCTTATTATTTCTTTCATGGAAAAATTGTGCTTTTGGTGTTGTATCTAAAACATCATAGCCATACCTAAGATAATCTAGGTTTTCTTCTGTGTTATCTGCTAGGACTTACATAGTTTTGTATTTTACTTTCCATTCTGCGATCCATAATGAGTTGATATTTGTGAAGAACATAAGGTCTGTGTCTGAATTCATCTTTTTCCACGTGGTTGTCCAGTTATTCCAGTGCCATTTGTCAAAAAGACAATCTTTGCTCCATTGTATTACCTTTACTCCTTTACGAAAGATTGGATACTATATTTGGGTCTATTTCTGGGCTCTCTATTCTGTTCCAATGATCTTTTTGTCTGTTCTTTCACCAGTACTACACTGTTTTGATTGCTGTGGCTGTATAGTAGATGTTGAAGTTGGGTAGTGTCAGTCCTCCAATTTTTTTCTTTTCTCTCAATATTATGTTGGCTATTCTGGGTCTTTTGCCTCTCCATTAACTTTAGAATCAGTTTGTTGATGTCCATAAAATAACTTGCTAGGACGTTAATTGGTATCGAATTGAATATATAGACTAAGTTGAGAAGAACTGATATTGACAGTACTGAGTCTTCCTATCCATGAACATGGAATCTCTCTCCATTTATTTAGTTCTTCTTTGATTTCATTGATCAGTTTTGTAGTTTTCCTGATATAGAACTTGTTTATATTTTGTTAGATTTATCCTAAGTATTTCAAGTATTTTGGATGCTAATTTAAATGCTAGTGTTTTCAATTTTAAATTGCACTCATTCATTGCTGTTATATAGGAAAGCAGTTGACTTTTGTATATTAATCTTGTATCCTGCAAAATTGCTGTAATCACTCATGAGTTAAGGCATTTTTGATCAATTCTTTCCCATTTTCCACATAGAAAGTCATGTCATCTGCAAACAAAGACGGTTGTTTTTCTTTCTTCCCAATCTGTGTATCCTGTATTTTCTTGGCTTATTACATTAGCAAGATTTCCAGTAAAATGTTAAATGGCGAGAAGAGACGCCCTTGCCTTATACCTGACCTTAGAAAGCTTAGAGTTTCTTGCTGCTAAGTAGGGTTTTTGTAGATATTTGTTAATCAAGTTGAGGAAGATCTCTTCTGTTCTTTGTGTTCTGGGTGTTTTATCATGGATGGGGGTTGAGTTTTGTCAAATGCTTTTTCCTTATCTATTGATATGATGTGATTTGTCTTTTTTAGTCTGTTGATGTGATGGATTAATTTTTTAAGTGTTGAATCAGCTATTCATAACTGGGACAAATTTCACTTAGTTGTGGTGTATAATTATTTTTATACATTGTGGCATCCAGTTAACTAACATTTTGTTGCAGATTTTTGCATCTATTTTCATTAGATTTATTTGACTGTACTTTTCTTGTAATGTTTAACTCTGTTTGGTATTAGAATAGTTCTGACCTCACTGAATGCATTAGAAAGTATTCTCTCTGCTTCTATTCTCTAAAAAAAGATTGTACAGAATTGGTATAATTTCTTTTTGAAATTTTGGTAGAATTGACCAGTGAACCCATCTAGGCTTCATGCTTTTTGTTTTGGAAACTTGTTAATTATGAATTTAATTTCTTTCATAGATATAGGCCTATTCAGATTGCCTGTTATTTCTTGGGTGAAGATTTTTGTCTTTCAATGTATTGTTCCACTACATCTAGGTTATCAAATTTGTGACCATACAGTTGTTCATAGTATGCCTTAATTATCCATTTAATGCCCTTAGAATCTGTAGTGATGTCCTACCTTTCATTTTTCATTTCTGTTACTAATAATTTGTGTCCTCCTCTTTTTTTCTTAGCCTGACTTGATGATTTTATTGATCTTTTAAATGAACCAGCTTTTGGTTCCATTGGTTTATCTCTTGATTTTTCGGTTTTCAATTCCATTGATTTCTGCTAATTTCTTATTTTCTTTTGCTTATCTTAGGTTTAATTTGCTGTTCTCTAGTTTCCTAATATGGATATTTAGTAGATTGATTTTAGATCTTTTTTATTCTCTAATATAAACTTTCAGTGCTACTGATTTCCCTTTAAGCTTTACTTTACATCCTACAAACTGATGAGATGTGTTTTTATTTTCATTTAGTCCATAATATTTTAAAATTTCTCTTGAGATTTCTTGTTTGACCCGCATGTTATTTAGAATTGTGTTGTTACTCTCCATGTATTTGGGGATTTTCTAGTTAGCTTTTTATCATTGATTTTAACTGCATTTTGTTTCGAGAGCAGATATTGTATGATTTCTATTTCTTTAAATTTGTCACGGTGTGTTTTATGGACCAGAATGTGATCCATTTTGGTGAATATTACATATGAGCTTGAGAAAAATGTGTATTCTGTTGTTGGATGAGGTAGTCTCTAGATGTCCATTATATCCAGTTGATTGGTGATAGAGGTCAACTATGTCTTTACTGATTTCCTGCCCAATGGACCTGTCATTTCTGCTATAGGGGTGTTGAATTCTCCAGCTATGATAGTGGATTCATCTATTTCACTTTGAAATTCTGTTTCAAATTTTTTTTTTGACTCACATAATTTGACACTGCTTTCAGGTGTGTACACATTAAGGATTCTTACGTCTTGGAGAAATTACACCTTTATTATTTTATAATACCACCGTTTTTCCCTGATAACTCTTCTTGTTTTGATCTCTGCTGTATCTGAAATTAATGTAACTACCCCTCTTTCTTTTGATTACTGTTAGCATGGTATATTTTTCTCCATCCATTTACTTGACTCTGTATATATATAGATATATATATATCTATATATATATATCTATATATTTTTTTTTTTTGCTGTACGCGGGCCTCTCACTGTTGTGGTCTCTCCCGTTGCGGAGCACAGGCTGTGGACGCACAGGCTCAGTGGCCATGGCTCACGGGCCCAGCCGCTCCGCAGCACGTGGGATCTTCCCAGACCGGGGCATGAACCCATATCCCCTGCATCGGCAGGCAGACTCTCAACCACTGCACCACTAGGGAAGCCCTGTATGTATCTTTAAATTTAAAGTGTATTTCAGGCAGACAGCATATAGTTGAATAATGGTTTATAATCCACTTTGCCAGTCTCTCTTTTATTTGATGTATTTAGACAACTGGCATTGAAAGTCATTATTGGTGTAGTTGTATTAATATCTAACATTTGTTACTGTTTTTTTTGTTGCCCTTGTTCTTTGTTCCTATTTTTATCTTCCACTCCTTTTCTGCCTTTTGTGGTTTTAATTGTACATTTTATGATTCCATTTTCTCTCCTGTCTAAACATATTGATTATACTTTTACCCTTTTTAATGGTTGCCCTAGAGTTTTCAATATCCATTTATAGTTAATCTATGTCCACTTTTGATTAACACTATGTACTTCACTGGTAGTCTGAGTACCTTGTAGAAACAAAATAATCCTAATTCTTCTGTCCCATCATTCTTCCCATTAATTTCACATACATGTAAGCATACATAAGCATATATATGTATATCTCATACACAATTCATTACATTTTTAGTAATATTTTGAACAAACCGTTATCTGTTAGATCAATTAAGAATAAGGAAAATCAAAGTTTTGATTTTACCTTTATTTGTTCCTGCTTTTTCAGAGAGCCGACTGTACTTATCTATTTTGTATGTGGGACCTGAGGATCTGTAGATTTTTGGTACTCATATGGGGTCCTGAAACCAATCCCCATAGGATACCAGGAGATAACTGTATTCTCCTGGTTCCACTCGGAACACTAGAGCCAGGTAGAGTTGGGTATTTACCTTCCCCCATGTGAGTAGGGTTCTGATAATACCCCAGTAGGTTAGCCTCAGGTTAACTAGTCTCCCTTTAAAGCAGACCTTTTTAAGAAGAATAGAGCGCTCTGAGTATTTCAAAATGGTTCCTCTTCTCCTCCCCCTGCCAGAAGCAGAAGACGACTTTTCTCTGATATCTACTGTGGGAACCTGATTAAGCTCTAACCTCACAATACTGGGGGGTCCTTCTGAAATTTTTAACTCTCAGATTTGTACACACGGGACCTCCAGCAATTTGTCAATTACAGTTCAGGTTTTCCTACTCTGGCACTGATTCCATGGAAGTTTCTGCTTGTGAGTCTCTGCTCCAGTAAGCCCTGACTCCCTGTATCTGTTGGCTTTCTGTCTTCTCCAACCTTGTGGGGAGCAGGTTTCCCTTATCTTTCTCTCTCTTATGAAGAGTTATTGACTTTTTAGTCTATTCAGCTTTTTATGTGTTGTCAGAAAGGAGTGGTGACTTCTAAGCTTCTTATATGTGGAAATAAAAATGCAGCCCGGCCATCTTTTAAAATATTTTTTGTTCTGAGTCATGATAACCATAATTTGAATTTTTGTAACACACTAACTAGAGTAAATCTAGTGAGGTGATTTAAGTAGTGGGAGGTTGGCAGGTAATTTGTTCTCACCCCCAAACTTTGAGTGATTGATGCATTCTCAACACCCTACTGGAAATGCTGTCAGTTCTTTGTAAATTATTATTATTACATCCTTTTTAAAACATTTTATTGAGAATAATACACGTACTGTACAACTCTCCTGATTTAAGTATATGATACAGTGGTTTTAGTATATTTCCTGAATTGTATACCATTACCATAATCTTATTTTGGAACGTTATTATCACCCCCAAAAGAAACCTCATTATTCCAATTTCCCCCACCACTCCATGACACCTCCAATCTATTACCCCCCACTGCCAACCCACCCAGGCAACCACTAATCTACTTTCTGTACCTATAGATTTGCTTGTTCTAGACATTACATATATATGGAACTGTTCAATATGTGGTGATTTGTGAATAGCTTCTTTTACTTAGCATTATGTTTTCAAGGTTTATCCATATTGTAGCATGTATCAGTACTCCATTTCTTTTTATTCCCAAATAGTATTCCATTGTATGGATATAACACATTTTTATCCATTCAACAGTTATGGTATCTAGGTTTCCTCTTTTTAGCCATTATAGATAATGTTTTTGTAAACATCTGTGTGCAAGTTTTTGTGTGAACATGTTTTCATACCTCTGGGGTAAATATCTAGTAATTACTGGGTCATAGGAATGCTCTGTTAACATTTTGGGCAACTGTCAAGCTGTACTCTAAAGTAGCTGCATCGTTTTATATTCCTACCAGCAGGGTATGAGGGTTCCAATATCTCCACATCGTCATCCACACTTTCTAATATTGTCTTGTGTATAGCCATTCAAATGTGTTGACTTGGTATCTCATCATGGTTTTGATTTGCATTTCCCTGTTGGTAATGATACGGAGATTTTTTTCATGTTCTTATTTGTCATTTGTCTATTCAGATCCTTTTCCCACAAATAACTTTTTAATTGTATTCTTTGTATTTTTGTTATTGTTAAAGTCTTTTATATATTCCAAACATGAGTCCCTTAACTCATATACTATTTGTAAACTTTTTCCCAATTTTATACATTTTTTCATTTTCTTCACAGTATACTGTGAAGCACAAAAGTTTTTAATTTTGAAGAAGCCTAATCTGTTTTTTGTTGCTTATGCTTTTGACACTGTATCTAAGAAGGCTTTGCTTCATGCCAAATTTAAAAGATTACTTCAAAGTTGCATTCTGAGTCTTGTTTAGTTTTAGTATTTATGTCTGATTCCCTTTGTTTTTGTGTGTGTGCGGTGTGAGGTATGGTTTCTACTTCATTCTTTTCCATGTGGATAGCCAGTGGTCCCAACACTATTTGTTGAAAAGACTATTCATTCTCCCATTGAATGGTCTGAACATCCTACTCAAAAAATTAATAAATATAAAGGCATACTTGGACGTTCTCAATTCTATTCCACTGATCTATATGTTTTATCTAAATGTCAACCCCATACAGTCTTGATAATTGTAGCTTTGCTGTGAGTATGAAATCAGGAAGTGTAGTCTTTCAGTTTTGTTCTGTTTCAAAATTGCTTTGGCTCTTATGAGTCCTTACATTTCCCTATGAAGTTTAAGATCAGCTTGTCAATTTCTGCATAAAATCTACCTTGTATTTTGTTAAGTATTGAGTTAAATCTATAGATCAACTTAGGAAGTATTTCTTTATTAACAGTACAAGTCTTTCAATCCATGATTAAGAGATGACTTCACTTATTTAGGTCTTCTTTAACTACTTTTAACTATATTTAGTATACAAAATACAGTATACAGTTTTCAGTATACAAAATTTTCACTTTTATTGAATTTGTTCCCAAGTATTTTGTTTTTTTGGATGCTCTTGTAAATGCAATTTTTTTAAACTTCATTTGTGGGTTGTTCATTCATACTGGAAAAACAATTCCATTTTTCTATATTGGTCTTGTACACTGCAACTTTTTTGAATTTATTTGTTCTAATTGTTTCTTAAGGGATTCCTTAACATTTTCTATAAAAAAGATTGTCATTCTCAAATAGATATAGGCTTAATCTTCTTTTCCAGTCCAAATGACTTTTATTTTCTTTCATATTTACCCTGATTATAACCTCTAGCACAAATTTGAATAGAAGTGGAAAGATTAAACATCCTTTTCTCCTGAACTTAGGGAGAAAATGTTCAAATTATTTGCCATTAACTCTGATGTTAGCTATTGGCTTTTCATAGATACCCATAATCAGTTTAAGAAAGTTATTCATTATACCTAGATTTTTGAGTGTTTTATCATGAAATGGTGTTAAATTTTGTCAAATGCTTTTTATGTCTTTTGAAATAATTATAATCATTCCATTCTCACACAGCCATTTAAATAGCTACAAATGAATGAGACAGCTAATTTTGCTCCCTGTCTTTTCATATCTTACTTTTGTGCTCTCTTTATATAAGATGGCTTAAGTATTTTTTTTTTAATGAGGTAGGTTTTATTTCATGCAATCAAATAGGCTTAATGGTAAATTCAACAAGAGATATAAAATATATCCTAAAAGTTTACATTTGTGCTATGATTCTAAATATTCTTATCACAGATATTCTGTGTGTCTGTGTGTGTGTGTGTGTGTGTTATTTAACAAATGGGTAATCATACATGTTTGTTTTTCTGTTGTGGTCTGATCAAATAAAGCAAACCAGTAACTATGGTATGATTTGTGTTTATTTTTCTTGGTGATTTCCTTCCAAAATACTCCATCCTACTTATTATATCATCATCATTATGGAATTTCCCATAATTTGATGATAATTTGTGTGACTCTTAAAGCTCTTGAGAGTTATCTGATTGTATACTTCTAAAAAATGCTCACACAAATGCTCAAGAAACATAATATCAGTGAACAAAAATTCTCGTTAAATATGATTCTAAAAATAATTTCAAAACCATTCTTTTTTCTTAAACATTTTTCAGTAGACAGTTTGTCCAAATTGCACATGGAGCTGTAGATATGAAAATTATGATAATTGGATTGCTAATCTGGGATCTTATAGTCCAATTGGACCACTACTAATTTCACCATGGTATTTAGCTCATTTACATAGTAATTTTACTATAATTCTTAGCACCTATTTTAACTGAGGTTTGGCAATGTGTTGTTCCACTGTCTAAGTTCAAAGCACTAATAGCTGAGGGTCCAGCCTTAACTTGGAAGGACTTAATTAAATGTGCCATTTCAGTTGTCCCTCCCTGTACCTTCAACAACAAAAGAGGGTGGAGAAGAGAGAGCCGATGAAGTAGTGTTTTGGAAAAATACAGAATTTGTGAGTAGATGCTATCAGTTCCCACTCTTTTCTTCCATGAAGATTTGTTTGATGCTCCATCTCTTTAACTAAAGCAAGCACCTATAAATATATTTGGATAAATTCTAGTAAGCCACAGGACTAGAGTGACTGATGCTGCTAGGACATGGAGATGTGGGGTAAAGGAAGCATGAAAGAGCTGAGAGGAAATAATCCCATTTCACATGGCGAGGATAATACAGTTTTCCTTGCTTTAAGTGTATCTGCTCAAAGTGGTTGAGAATTAAGTAATCTTAGTCCAAATGAGAGCAAGGAATGCCAAGATCAAGAGCAATTTTGGTCGCTGTAAGTGAGAACAGGGAGCTCACCAATCCGAGTCAGCTGAGGAAATATCTTTCTCTTCTTTCCCAGCCACAACTTCAGCCCAGTAAGCCCAGGAAAAGAGGGAGGAGGATGGTGAGAAAGCAACCCACTGGAGAACCAGGTCTAATCTGTACCAAGGGGAAAAGGGACTTTGAAGCTGAATGCTTCAATCTCATGCAATTTAATGTCTTGGTGAATAAATTGAGAACATTTTTAAAAACTGTAGAAGTAAACAGAAAGTTTATTAGGGATACTGGCTATTCTTCTCGATACTGAGGTGGTGAGTGATTCTACAGAGCAAGATCAGTAGAAGTTAGTACATAAATATGACTTTTATCTGTTTATGATGCAGTGATTTCTTTTAAATTATTTACATGAAAAGCATAATCTAACATATTTAAGTAAAATAAAAACTTTATATAAAAGAAAGAGCATTTGTCAGTTATTATATATAAACTCTGTTGATATACTGAAATGACTGGATGAATGCCTACACCTACAAAACAAATAGATCTTGTTTTCAAATACTCAGGCTTCCATATTTGTAAATTGTTTTGGTTCTGCTTGATTTCAGGTGAACTTTAAAATGTGAAATCAATTCTAGAATTAGAAATCTTTCAGTGACGTGTAAAAGATATATTATTCCTTTCTCCCTGCTGCCTCTTATTCCTCTTATTCTCCCGCTGCCTCCTATTCACCCGCTTCTGCCTCCATCCCTCTCCATTCTACGATGTAGTTCTGAGAAGTTAGTGAGCTGATGTTTGGAGAAACAGTGTGAAGCTTTTGAATAACAGAAAAATCAAATATAATCATGGAGAACATATAAGAATCTTGTTATGATCCCATAATAAAAGATGTTTCTTAAATTTTCTGTTGAAACATAATCTTAGATGGTATTTATTCCTTTCTATACATAAGATAACCAGGAAGTTAAATTCTTGTGTGTACCTTATTTTTTTTTTTTTTTTTTTTTTTTACTTTTGGCTGCGTTGGGTCTTCATTGCTATGTGCAGGCTTTCTTTAGTTGTGGTAAGCAGGGGCAACTCTGTTGCAGTGCACGGGCTTCCTATTGTGGTGGCTTCTCTTGTTGTGGAGCGTGGGCTTTAGGTGCGCAGGCTCAGTAGTTATGGCTCACGGGCTCTAGAGCACAGGTTCAGTAGTTGTGGCACACGGGCTTAGTTGCTCTGCGAAATGTGGGAATCTTCCCGGACCATGGCTCAAACCCGTGTCCCCTGCATTGGCAGGTGGATTCTTAACCACTGCACCACTGTGTGTACCTTTTATTTGACATATTTACTCAGTATATTTCCATATGCACTTTATTTTAATTATGATAGTGACATCTGCTATTAGGTCCAGTTTTATTTTACTATGAAAAAATGGTAATAAACATGTTAAATGTGATATAGATCAGTATAAAAATTTATATCATTAGGTAAGCATAACAACTATTGCACATAATCTATTTTTAATTTTCTTTCGTGTCCCTACATAGTCAAATTTTAGCCTTTATCAGAAATTTTCTCTGATTCTCCAGAAACATTTTTCAGAATGTTCTCTGATTCTCACATGTTTTCTCTTTTCTCAGAGTGAATAACTTAAACTGGGGAGAAAAAAATGTTACTGTGGAGAGCAGTGAACAGGAAATACAAAGATTTGATTTATTTTCCTTATGTGAGCCTAGTTATGTAAGTTAACTTTGAGTTTATAGGTGTGTAGGGATGCGGGGCAAATTCAGAGCAAGCATCTCTAAAAGGCAGTACCTAAATTATGCATCATCAAGGTTATATAATTCATGACAATTATGAAAGTTCAAAGCCCAAGAGTTTTTTAACTCTAATCTTTGGCTAGACAGGTCTATTGATGATCCAGAAATATATCATGGGAAGTGGAGTTTAAAGGAACTTTGAACTGCAAGGTGGGAGTTGTTATCTGGAACAATTGAAGGTGCTAGGTTCAGAGAAGGGAGTGAATCCAAAAAGAGAAAAAAGGAAGCAAGTTCCAAATCTTAGGGAGCAATGAGGGTGACGAGCAAAATCATTCACAGCCGGACAGTGTCTAAATTTATAGGTTCAGAGAGACAATATCAAGGAAAAATAGGTCATGATTTAATGGGGAAAAGGAAATTTTTGAAATTTGAAATCTGAACAGTTCCTAGGTAAAATATTGTCATTTTTGACATTTGAGGCACCCGTTTCTTACATGGGCAACATATGTTGCCTAAATAAATTACAATAATTTAGTGCTCTAGGGGTTAGTTGCTGTAGATAAAATGCATAAGATATGAACATATAATTAGGTGATATTAACCCCAAAACAATCTTGAGAATTTTGAATGTGGGTATTTTAAATTTAGCATTTTAACTCCACATAGATGTGGAGACTTTTTCTTTGATAAAGAAGGAATTGAATGAAACTCAGTTATTTTTTCATGCTTCACTGCCACATTGGTTTGGATAATTTTCAGTTGAGAAATTCTGAAAAGTCACCTTACTGCAAGTACCTCTCAGATATAGAAAACTGACATCTAGAATATTTATGGGGTTATTTTTTAGATTAAATGATAAATTCATTGTTGAAGCACCAAAACTAAGTAATTTCTGTCTTTCTGATTGCCCTTTATACTCTACAACATCTCCTCTAAAAATTCGTTTTGTTTGGATTCATAGTATGTATTCAGAAAGCACCCCTGAAATAAAATCATTTCACCTTGATAAAAGACCATATTCAATCATTTTTCAACTTCTAATTAGTCTTCACATAAATTCATGAGGCTAGCAGAGAGCGTAACAATCATTAAAAATTTTGTATATAAATATTGATCAGTTCTGCCTGAGAAGAATAGAACTTTGCCAGGGTTGTTGCATATGATACTGAAATTCTGGAAGTTATACTGACTGAAGACTAAATTGTCAATATGGGAAGAAAAGTTAGATTAATGTGGAAAAAAATTTCAACTGTGTCTTTTTTTCTTTTTTTTTTTACCAGTTAATGACAAATTACTAAAAATGCCCTTTTAAGAGTACAGAAGCTTTGCTGTGTTCACTTAGTTTGTAAAATCATCACGACTAAGATTTTTAAACCTAATTGCAAATATTTGCATAATTTTAGAGAGACAGGAACTCTTCAGTTCAAGAATGAAAAGAAAAGGTTGAAATAAATCCACTTTTTACACTTAGAAAATATAATCACACAGCAATTGCTATGGCTTTCCATTTCATACTTGCACACACCCCTCAGTGCCCAGAAAATTAAGAGTAAGAAGTTGATAAGGCCCATTCAATCATTTTAATGGTACTGCACACTAATCATGATGTAATATGTTTTCTTCTCCAACAGTGAAGGCACAAATGTCTAATGATGAAGATTTCTTTGTTGAATAGTTTGTCTTTGTCAAAAATTCAATGGCAGAATTCCACTGATGTCAGTGCCTATGTGTTCCATCTGCTGCCTGAAAGCTGGCTGACTTAGTATATGTAGCCTAAGGGAATTCTAGCATATGTAATGCTCTCTTCAAAATCTAATTTTTTACTCATGAATTTCAATCTCAATTTCTATTGTACTTACTTTTCATCCTACTAGTATCCCTTGAAAAAATGTATCATAATTTAAAGGAGGTGTATGTAAGGTACAAGCACATGCCTCACCCATAGTGGCTCACAAATACTAAATTATCTCCACCAACCCCATGTAAATATTAGCATATGTTGAACATTTTTTTGTATGTTCAAGAAAATTCAGAACATTTATTATGAAGTTTATATATTTAACCTATTTTCATACCAAAGTATCTCACTGTTATCACTTTCTTTTAAGGTGGTCTGCCAGGATTTATTAGCCATAGATTGATTAAAAATCCACTGAGAACAGAAAATCTTAGAAAGTTGGGCCAGATAGGGAGGCAGGTGGAAATTCTCATATTTCAAGACTGAGGTGGCAATAAAATTGACTTAAAAGTTGTTGTGTCTGACCATTTTTTGGAAGATGGGTGTTAACTTGGGCTGGAATAAAAGAAAGGATGGCCTCCTGATACCCAGAGAACCAACCTAGGAATTCAGAGAAAGTATCACACAGCAAAGACTTCTATTTTATTGTATAGCCTTTGCTGTATGGTCTCTCTTCTGTAGAATTAGAAGGATAGAAACCACAGTCCAGGTTGCTACCAAAGACCCTTCTATGCTTGTTGGGAATGTGTGAATTTCCACTTATAAACTGTCATTGTATGACATACTTCTCATAATGGAGATACTAATGCTCTTTCTTCTCAGCAAGAGACAAAAATAAATGAATAAATTAAGTACTTAAATGTCATAGAAGAAAGTTATTAAAATCATTGGTATTTTGTTAAAATTTCTACAAATGATCATTTAAAGTTACTTTTTTAGTAACTTTAAAAAAGAGGAAATGTTACCTGTGTGATACCACTCTGTCAAACTCTGTAAGATGTTCAGTTTATCAGAGGATTCTAGGTTCAAATATTCTTGAGGTTAAAAAAAAAAAAAAAAAGTGTAATTACAAGGAAGACAAAACAAAAGTAGCCCTGAGAATAGATTTGCAATAGGGGTCAAGACTATCACACTGTGGGAGAGACCTAGAACTCAGTTTCTCTGAAGCAAAGGGTGGGAGGATTTTTAAATGGGTGAACTAACAGAGAAGTACTGAAGGACTGGAGGAGAGAGCTTGGTCAGTGTGACTAGGCTATCTCTGTTTTCTAATCTTTCTTTATTGAAAGTAGGCTCTTACCATCCCACAGAGACTGGGGGAGGAGGCTGTTGTTTCTTGATGATGACATTTCAAAGAGTTGGCTCCCTGGTCCTTGAAAAAAACTCTTCTGAGTTGTAAAACTGGCAGGAGGCTGGGAGAAGATTTACATTTTAAAGGAATAGAGAGAATTTACTGCAGCAAGTGTTCTAAAGTAAATACTCCAAGAAAAGGGGAGGTAAAGGGCCTAGAGTCAGGAAGAAGACTGTATAAACTTTTGTCAGGTCTAGGCGAAGTTAAAGCCTTTTTGGTTAAAAGGAAGTGGAAAGAAATGGATATTCAAGTCTTTCTGCCATTCATCAAATGATAAAAAAATAAATCTTCTCTGAAAATGATTTAGAACTTCTAAATCCATCATGTAACTTAGTAAAAGTTTAACAGTTCACATTAATAATGTGGAAAACTAATTTGACTGCTTTGAATTACTTTTTGTTATAAAAATGACCAAAAAAACACCTGAAGCAAGTAGTTCAAAAAATATCCTTTAAAAAAACTATTTTGACAAGTGCCATTTAGTTTCCATTATTTTTAACACGATGATATATTATCAAATGGATTTATTATATTTAATGCCAGTAATGAATTCTTACCCTAAATCTTCATGGCTAGTTTTTTGCTATTAAATATTTGCCTGGAGGTGGGCTGGGACTTTAAGAATGTGTGAGAATAACCCAGCTTTTAGGTTAATGAACTGAAGGTCGTCATCTTGGCGCCAAGTGCCCACATACTGTATTGTGAGTCTTTCATTAGAAAACTGAGTGATGCAGGATGGCTCTTCTCAATCTATCACAGAAAAAAAAAAGATTCTCTTCCTTTATAGAAGTAATTGATTTGGAGGATCTGTATGTAATGATGCTAATAGACATTGTTCACAATAAAACAAAACCCTAAAGCTAAAAAAAAAAAAAAAAAAAGCCTCATTCATACTTGAAGAGTCATTTAAAATGCAAGTGGTGTATTTCAAATTGATCCGTAACAAACAAAAGGAATGGCAAGAAGGGCATTTTTGTAAAACTAATTACCGTGTCAGATGCTTAACATATAAAGTCAGTGTAGTTAAGTGCACACAGTCCCCAAGGCAGTGTGCTATCATATGCCTTAGGGAAGAGTCCATTATTTTGTTGCTCTATTACTCTAATAGTGATGACAATCTTCCTAAGCACATGCATCTCCATCCTCTCTCTCTCTCTCTCTCTCTCTCGCTCTCTCTCGCTCTCTCTCGCTCTCTCTCGCTCTCTCTCGCTCTCCTCTCTCTCCCTCTCTCCCTCCTCTCTCTCTCTCTCTCCCTCTCTCTCTCTCTCTCTCTCTCTCTCTCTC
>NC_041232.1:77613268-77618673 GCF_002837175.3 Physeter macrocephalus | reverse complement strand
CTCTTGGCAACATAGCTTAATAAAAACCTGGCCAAAGAACCAGTTCAGGGTGGATGAAATTAACACAATATTTCTATAGAAAATATTTATTTTACTGTCTTCACTGTTACTTTAATTATTCTCAGCCTCTTTTTCTAGTAATTTGAGAAACAATTGGGGAAAAATGTGTTAGCAAAGACAGGGGTCAAGAGGAGTATAGAATTTGACCTTCCCGCTGAAAGGAAAATAGCATTTTTTATGCTAACACTGTCAACTGAAAAAAAAATGCACAACAGAGTTGTGAGTTAAGTTCTATTTGAGGCAAAATGAGGACTGTAGCCTGGGAGATAGCCTCTCAAATAGCTCTGAGGAACTGCTGCAAAGAGGTAGCGGGGAAGGTCGGCATCATATATGATTTCGGTGAAGGCTGGGTGCGTGCACTCCAGCACACATTTCGGCAGAGGCTTGCTGCTAGTCACGAGAAGGTTAGTCGTGAGGAGCAGATGTTTTCGTTAATGATTTTAGTGCTTTTCTAGGTCTGAGAAGATGCAAGAATTTGGGCTCATGAAAATCTTCTCCTGAAAATATCTAACTATCTGAAGGCCTGTTCTGCCAGTTTTTTCCAGAGCACAGAGTGCCTCATTCCTGATCTGCACCCTGAACTCCTTTCAGGGTATTCTGAAGGACAGCGACTGCAATGGCCAGTGAGCTAATCCTTTTAGAGGCAGATGGCAAGTGACAATTTTTATTTGGCAGCGCTCATTCACTTATTTGCCCACTCATCCTTTCTTTCATTGTGAAAGTGCAGCTTATGGAATGGGAGACTATTTGCAATCCATTTATCACATTTTTCGCATACATCACATAATTCTGAAATATGAAAGGAACTTGTATAACTCAATTGCAGAGGAACTAATAACCTGATAGGAAAATGGGCTAAAGGCTTGAATGGACATTTTTCCAAAGAAGACATACAAATGGCCAACAGGTACATCAAAGAGAAGCTCGATGTCACTAATCACTAAGGAAATGCAAATCAAAACCACAATGAGGCCCACATCCTAGGAGGAGGCTGAGGGGAGGGACCTAGATGGTGACATAAGGGGCTTCTGAACTGTGCCCTCCCAGGACACACCAAATGTCCACGTACGTACCGCTGTTCACTGGGAGAAATCCAGAAACTAGCTGAGTGATGCCTACACGTGAGTAAATGAGAAAACACCCACGTTGGAAAGGGTAGGAAAAGCTGAGTCGCATTCTCGCTATAAACCCCGCCTCGGCAGAGCACCCTATAGTGTGGAGGGTGTGCCTACCTTCCAGCCTCTCCCTGAGGAGTGAGGGGTTTGAAAGGTACTCCTAGCACCTCTGTTATTGAATGAATTGGATCCTGCTGATCGCCACTTACAAAATCAGTTACGTACTCACAAATGTCGGCAACTTTTACAAAGTTTCCCCTATATGCCTACTCCCGTGCTAGGTGGGGTGGATACGTCTCCGCCTTCTAGAAGCTACCACGTTTACTGAGAAGAGGCAGTGTCTATCACCTCCAATTGGGTAACTACTCCAGTGGACAGGGCAGAGAGGCAGGGAGCTAGGGGAGGGCATCTGATTAAACTAGAAAAATTCAACCAGGAAATTTCAACTGGAAAAAATGGCAAAACTAGAAAAGGTTATTTATAGAGATTAGGCATCTACCTTTCCCCTTTAAAAGACTGGTATCTGGGAAGGTAAGTCTTCAATGGACAGCTCAGATTTCATTCATAGTAACCTAAAAAATAATAAGTCTCTGATGGAAAAAAAATAGACGAATTGTAATACAGTTAGTGAATTTTTGCTTGCTATAAACAACAAATCTGGCTTTCATCTCAGGTGAAGTCAGGTAGAGATGTTATTTGGTTGAAAACATGGACAAATATTGAGCTAGCATTTACTATTCATAGAAGCGGCAATGACAACCTCTGGTTTCAGGAGGCTTGTTCCATTGAAATCCATGTGGTTTACACAGTGCAACTGAAACAGCTGTAATTTCCAACTCCTTTTCATTATATCCTCAAGAATTTGAGTAACAGTGTTATCCCATTGATTTTATCCTCCATGAGATTATCAGTGTTATAAAATCTAGTTGTTTTAAAAAGACTAATTCATACTAACACTTTACATTGATGAAAGACTACTACATGAGTTCAGTGCAGTGTAGAAGAGGCTGTATATACATACATATGAATTTTTACTATATTTAATATGAATTAGTAAAAACAAAGCAAAGCCAAACAATTGATCCTAAGCACCCTTAACTTTTTATACACTATTTCTCTCTAGATGTGGTTTTGTGTGTTAAGAAAGGTAACTGCCGAGACTTCCCTGGTGGCGCAGTGGTTAAGGATCTACCTGCCAATGCAGGGGACAGGGGTTCGAGCCCTGGTCTGGGGAAGATCCCACATGGTGCAGAGCAACTAAGCCTGTGCACCACAACTACTGAGCCCACGTGCCACAACTACTGAGCCCGCGCACCCTAGAGCCTGTGCTCCGCAACAAGAGAAGCCACCGCAATGAGAAGCCCGCACGCCGCAATGAAGTGTAGCCCCCGCTCACCGCAACTAGAGAAAGCCCGCACGCAGCACCGAAGACCCAATGCAGCCATAAAAAAATTAAAAAAAAAAAAAAGAACTAACTGCCTACTGGCCCTGTCAGTGGTCCCAGCAATAACTTCCTACATTATGGCCACCTGGCAAGGGGGCAGGTATCTCAGAGCAAATCTGAAGCTTGTTAACGCTATACAGCATGGCCTGTCTGATTTTGTCATTGTCCTACCATTGCTTACCAGTGAGAATGAATAGCTCAGACTCGACCAATTTTTAAGGTGATAAATAGATTTTAGTCTTATAGCTGATAAACAGAATTCTACCAAAAATGTAAGCATATCAAGCTCTGTAAACCAGATACTGACAATAATATAATTTCTCACAGGATCAAAAATTGATCTTCCACTTGACCTGTGGACATATGAGTTAACAGAAACATTTTCCTCAGGTTTGGATATTTAATGCACGTTAGTTTGGTTATGACCTTTATTTCATATGAAAAGATATCAAAACAAGCTCACTTGCCCTATTTTTGTTTCTGCTTAAAGAAGCTAGAGGTTAATTTAAACACATCAAATGCATTTAAATGTGTATTCTTGATTGAATTATTTAGATGTTTCCCGACTAACTGAGTTTAGTGATACTGGGAAGTATAATTTCTGTTTCTGTCATACATATTTTTATTTTTTATTTTATTTCTTCCATTATTTATTTTTGGCTGCGTTGGGTCTTTGTTGCTGTGCGCGGGCTTTCTCTAGTTGTGGCGAGCGGGGGCTACTCTTTGTTGTGGTGCACAGCCTTCTCATTGCGGTGGCTTCTCTTCATACATATTTTTAAATGTAGCAAACAATAACCACGGTTGTTTAGGGACTCTGACCTTTGAATTCTAACAATAAATAGTAAGATTAAAAGTCCACTTAACTGTTGTAAGCACCAATGGATTTAGAAAGATCGAACAAGGCAAGTATTGCCACCCTGGCTATATGTATGTATACGTAAAAACATAAAATGCTTATTGGATTGATGAAAATACCATTCATTCCAGGTACTATGGGTAGAGGCTTTTACCCACGTCTCTTCATTAAATCTTCACAAGCATTCTCTTATACAGATATGAGGAAACTAGAGCCCCAAGAATTTAAGTGAATTTCCCAGTGTTACACATCCAGTAAATGGTCAAGCTGGGATTATAAAACTGTCATGCGTGTTCATAGAATTGATGATTGTCTTTTCATCACACAGATGCCTGTGACACATTTCTCCTGACAGTGCTTTTTCTGCACACATTGTGGGTGTTCTAGTGCCAGTTCTGGGGCTCTAGCCCCAGTGAGCTTCCTTACATTTTATATTGTTGTTTGAAACTTTTCAAAACTGTACCCACATGGAAAAGTAAAAAGAAGTAAGCACGTTATAATTTTCATGTTATTGACGTAAAGGTCATTAGAAATTCTAGTTACTTTCCCTCTACCTTTGCCCATTTCCAGGTAACTTTTCAGTCATTCTTGACCTTTGAAAAACTTAGAAAATTTGCTGTAATTGTTATCTGATTCCACAGTCTTTGAAGCACGACTGTGTTCCACCACATACACATATGACGAAGCTTCTAAATAGTTTGAACCAAATATTCTCATGTTTACAACAAGTTGAATACTGTTATTAGAAAAACAGGGAAGATGGTTTATTGGAGACGCTAGTCTGCCATCTTCTCATTCTGCCGACTTTCCAAATAAAGTCATATTCCTTGCCTCAAAAAAAAAAAAAAATTGGGAATTAATGTAAACAAAGTTGGAGGCATTACCGCACCCATCAATCCAGTCGCTTTGACTGGATATGTGGCTATGACTGATTTAACTTTTGAGTTGCTTTTAGCAGAACAATATTCCATCGATAAGCAGTAACTGAAAGAAAGGAACTTAGATACTGTGCCCTTAGGCAGAAGGTCTAAACATTCTCTATAAACTCAAATTATTGAGCAGCTCTTACATTTTTCGGCCATTAGACTCCATTGAAAACTGTGTACAAGACCAAATGTATAGCAGGACTGGTTTCAATCGCTCACTTTCCTGCTTCAGAAGACAGTGCCGTGTTTTGGCTTCAGAATTGGTTTGAAGGAATCTTTAGGCACATAGTATATTTACTGCACTCTGTTCCCTAGCAGCCAACAGTTTTGGTGTAGTGGCCTGGGATTAATGATATATTCCGGAATGATTTACAATTAAGGTGTTTAATTATATACCAGAAAGAATGATGTCTCTGAAGAGTTCCAATATTATGAATGCCCAGGACATTACAAATAAAAATTTTCTTCTTTGACCTTGTGTTACTTGGTTTTAAAGGGCAACCACAACATTGACACTTTGTGGGACTGCTGACTAAGATTTAGTCAACGGCACAAATCGAATGTTTCTATTTTTTTCCTAATCTGATACGTTCATTGATACAGAATATGTATTTAGATTTTTAACACCTTTGATGGAGTAAAATTGCTTCACAATGTGTTAGTTTCTGCTGTATAACAAAGTAAATCAGCTATAGGCATATGTATATCCCCATATCACCTCCCTCTTGCGTCTCCCTCCCACCCTCCCTATCCCACCCCTCTAGGTGGTCACAAAGCACCGAGCTGATCTCCCTGCGCTATGCAGCTGCTTCCCACTTGCTATCTATTTTACATTTGGTAGTGTATATATGTCCATGCCACTCTTTCACTTCGTCCCAGCTTACCCTTCCCCCTCCCCGTATCCTCAAGTCCTTTCTCTACGTCTGCATCTTTATTCCTGTCCTGCCACTAGGTTCATCGGCACCATTTTTCTTTTAGATTCCATATATATGTGTTAGCATACG
>NC_041232.1:77595128-77612988 GCF_002837175.3 Physeter macrocephalus | reverse complement strand
AAGCTTTTAAGTTTCATTAGGTCCCATTTGTTTATTTTTGTTTTTATTTCCATTTCTCTAGGCAGTGGGTCAAAAAGGATCTTGCTGTGATTTATGTCATAGAGTGTTCTGCCTCTGTTTTCCTCTAGGAGTTTTATTTATTTATTTATTTTTAAATTAATTAATTTATTGTTTATTTTTGGTTGCATTGGGTCTTTGTTGCTGCACACGGGCTTTCTCTAGTTGTGGCGAGCGGGGGCTACTCTTTGTTGCGGTGCACAGGCTTCTCATTGCAGTGGCTTCTCTTGTTGTGGAGCATGGGCTCTAGGCACACAGGCTTCAGTAGTTGCAGCACATGGCTTGGGCAGGGGCTCAGTAGTTGTGGCACATGGGCTTAGTTGCTCTGCGGCATGTGGGATCTTCCTGGACCAGGGATCAAACCCGTGTCCCCTGCATTGGCAGGCAGATTCTTAACCACTGTGCCACCAGGGAAGTCCCCCTCTAAGAGTTTTATAGTGTCTGGCCTTACATTTAGGTCTTTAATCCATTTTGAGTTTATTTTTGTGTATGGTATTAGGAAGTGTTCTAATTTCATTCTTTTACATGTAGCTGTCCAGTTTTCCCAGCACCACTTATTGAAGAGGCTATCTTTTCTCCATTGTATACTCTTGCCTCCTTGATCAAAGATAAGGTGACCATATGTGTGTGTGTTTATCTCTAGGCTTTCTATCCTGTTCCATTGATCTATATTTCTGTTTTTGTGCCAGTACCATACTATCTTGATTACTGTAGCTTTGTAGTATAGTCTGAAGTCTGGGAGTCTAATTCCTCCAGCTCCCTTTTCTTTCTCAAGATTGCTTTGGCTATTCGGGGTCTTTTGTGTTTCCATACAAATTTTGAAAATTTTTGTTCTAGTTCTGTGAAAAATTGCCCTTGGTAGTTTGATAGGGATTACATTGAATCTGTAGTTCGCTTTGGGTAGTATAGTCATTTTCACAATGTTGATTCTTCCAATCCAAGAACATAGTATATCTCTCCATCTGTTTGTATCATCTTTTTTTCCATCAGTGTCTTAGTTTTCTGCATACAGGTCTTTTGTCTCCTTAGGTAGGTTTATTCCTAGGCATTTTTTGTTTGTTTCAATGGTAAATGGGAGTGCTTCCTTAATTTCTCTTTCAGATTTTTCATCATTAGTATAGGAATGCAAGAGATTTCTGTGCATTAATTTTGTATCCTGCTAATTTACCAAATTCATTGATTAGCTCTAGTAGTTTTCTGGTAGCATCTTTAGATTGTGATACACCATATTAACAAATTGAAGATAAAAACTGTATGATAATCAAAATAGATGCAGAAAAAGCTTTTGACAGAATTCAACAGCTATTTATCATAAAAACTCTCCAGAAAGTAAGCATAGCGGGAACCTACCTCAACATAATAAAAGACATATATGACAAACCCACAGCCAACATCGCTCTCAGTGGTGAAAAACGGACACCATTTCCTCTAAGATCAGGAAAAGACGAGGTCGCCCACTCTCACCACTATGATTCAACATAGTTTTGGAAGTTTTAGCCATGGCAGTCACAGAAGAGAAAGAAATAAAAGGAATCCAAGTTGGAAAAGAAGAAGTAAAACTGTCACTGTTTGCAGATGACATGATACTATACATAGATACAGAATATATTTTTTTAATGTTTGAGGAGTTTCCAAGAATTTAGAAAATGAAATGAAAGCAGTCCCAGTTTTATTTATATGCGTTTTATTCCATTAGTTGAAAAGCAGCTTCTGTGTGGAGTCACATTAGATACATTCAGAATTTTCAGTTATACAATTTAGTAACTTCATTACCTTAGAAAAATCTCTTTAGCATTCTGTGATTTAAATTTTATGTATGTGTATTAGGGAAATAGGAATATATTCAATGGTCAGTATGGTAACCAGATGTGAATGGATCACATTTTTTTTAACCTGTTCTCCATTGAACCCAATAAAATTTTGATTAAAATAAATATAAGCCATTAATAATGAAAAGAACAGGAATGGGCTACCAAAATAAAATTCAACAAATATATGGTGGAGGAAAAGGAGAAGTAGGGTGATAAATGAAGATTTATGAAGGAAACTAAAATCTAGAATGAGATTGAAAATATCCATAATACCACAGTAGCACATACTTAATGCTCACACACTTTGTGACAAGGACTGTGGTTTCCTATCAGTTAAGTCAGTCATCAAAATACACATTCTACTTGTGCACTGGATTTTCCTCCTGAAATTAATCCCTCTCTCCTTTGAGTGGTCTCTTCTTCACTGTTTCTTACCTTCAGTATAAAGTGTTGTATTATCTCCCATCTTCAACTATCTTGAGTTAACATTGCTATCTACAACCCAGTTTTTCTTCTCATTAATTACAAATTCTTTAGAAGAGTGGTCTGTCCACTCTATTCATTCTGGTCTGTTCATTCTGTCCATTTCCTTATGTATAATTCTCTGTCCTCATCTTACTTGATAATTCGACAACATTTGATACTTATGATACTGTGTCTTAATGCTTTCTCCCCTTACATTGCATAATACCAATCCCTTCAGGCATTTTTATTACATCACTGCCTACTCTTTCTCATAATTTTTTGCTAGATTGTTTTCCATTTTCTAAACTTTATGTGTATTAAATATTGGGGTACCTCAAACTCTGTCCTTGAATCCCTGTAGGTACACTCACATCCTACATTATTTCATTGAGTTTCTTGGACTTGAAAATACTTATATGCTGAAGACACTTAAATATAACATATTGAAATCTGAACTCTTGATCTCTACCTAAAACTTGTGACTGCGTTTTTCTCATCTTAGTGGGGGTATACAGTTTGGGCTGTTGCCAAGATGGTGGATTTGCCCCCAGTGCAGGCTCCTTCTCCAAAGATCAACCCAAGAGAAGCTAATGAAGGAAAACACAGAATCTAAAATGATAGCAGCCAAGGCTATGAGGTTTTTTTTTTTTTTTTTAACATGGTTTAAATTTCTCTTGCTCTCTACCTCTACACTGGATAAAAGCAGTGTTTATTCCATTATTGAGAATATTGTGGCAAAGCTACAGTCACTTGAATAGATATCCATAGCGGTGAGATCACAGTAGCTCAAAACTCATGCTTGGGCAGAGTAGCAGAGAAAATAAGTAAGGACTGATGAGCTTTTAATTTTTCTTCCTTTCTCCAAACTTCCATAGCTGGTACACGATAAGCTACAATGCTTCCTGCCAAGGTGCTTTTTCCTGAGTATGTAAAGCTGATGTGTTGAGCATAATAGTGGTTTTGATGAGAAGATACAAAATGGGAGTGATTTACTGTGGTAGGTGGTACCTGTGGTTTTCCACCTAATAACTCATTCAGTCATCTTTTTTTGAACTATCCTTTACATTTGAGGTATTCATCTGCTGATCAGCCTCTAGCCTTTGGCTTTTTTCATATACATTCAGCCAAAAAAGTCAGTATCCCCAACAAATGTTAAACTAAAGCAGATGAATACCTAAGATACAAACAGATGGATTATAGATGCCACCTAGTAGCAAACATGTTAACGTAGATGGACCTAGATTTTAAAGCAAGCACAGTAAGCACGTAAAAGAGGCAAGAGAACATGTTAGCAATATGAAACCAAAGTAAGAAATCATGAGGAGAAATAAGCAGAAATAATAGGTAAGAAACAATTGCTAAAATAAAGAACACCATAGATGGAATATATGACACAATGAATAACTGAAGAAAACATTATTTTTGCAATTCTTTCCAAAGGGAATAGTAAATCATTGAATGAAGTTAACCACGGAAAAGATAGGAAGAATTTTAAAATTCTGCTCCTAGCTAAATATGTTCTCAAATGTATTCGTTAGTTTATATTAATCAATCTGTCACCTCCCAAGCCCCCTCTCCATACTAAGAACCCCCTCACTTTTGTTATTTCTTAATATAATTTATAGTTGTATTTCCAAATTATAGTTTCGATCATTAGTTTTGTTTTCTATGTACTCTTTGAATGTTTCTATTTCTTTTTTAAAACAACTTTATTGGAGTATAATTGCTTTACAGTCATACATTAATTTCTGCTTTATAACAAAGTGAATCAGCTATACATATAACCCCATATCTCTTCCCTCTTGCTTCTCCCTCCCACCCTCCCTATCCCACCCCTCTAGGTGGTCACAAAGCACCGAGCTGATCTCCCTGTGCTATGTGGCTGCTTCCCACTAGCTATCTATTTTACACTTGGTAGTATATATAAGTCCATGCCACTCTCGCTTCGTCCCAGTTTACCCTTCCCCCTCCCTGTGTCCTCGAGTCCATTCTCTATGTCTGTGTCTTTCTATTTCTTTTTATAACATAAATTACAGACATATACAATGTTGATTTGAATTCTTTTTGAGCTCTCTACCAGTTTTTAAATTATACATTCATGATGTTTTATTTTAGTTCCATTGTTAACATATTTTACACATTGAAGAGAGATTTCAAGAGTAATTCTAGAAGCTGACTATAACACTGTGAGGGAAAATTAAGCCCTTAGGATTTAACCAAGATAGAGGTCTGAGAGGAAGAGTATTCCTGTGTTATGACCATGAAGGAGGCTGCAAGCCTTGCTTAAGAAGTGAACGTATTTTAAAAATAAAAAAATTTTTAAAAAAGGCCAGGATAGCTGACATGAGGGGAAAACAGCAATTCCTTACACAAACATTTATAGGGTATTTGAAGAGTTCATTTGATACTGAATTTAATAATGTTTTCAGTATAAAAATATTTTATACTTTCAGAGACTTCTCAGTATCCGTGGAGCACGTAGAAAATGCTACTATTCATTACACCACACAGAAGGACGGATGTTTTTAAAAAAACAATAAATGCACAAACAATAATTTGGCAGTAGAAAAAGTGTTACAGTATAAATAAACCTTTGTTTAATAGGGAAATCAAAATAGCAGTATCAGCTTCTCATGCTGCTGCTTTCTTTTCCTAAAAACTTCTTGAAAAAGAAGCATATATTTTGCCTGAATTTCCTCATATCTCACTCACTCAACTCTGGTTTATTGTTCTAGCCAACTATGAAATTAATCTCTTTTTAGGTACAATAACCTGTTACAAGGCAAATTAAGTGGTCTTTACTCATAGTCATCGACTTTCTGCAGTACCTGATATTAGTAACCATCCTTAGATGATGAAAGTCTCTTTACCTTTAAATTTCAGATGATTATTTCATTTGAAAATGTTTTCTTCGCTTTTCTGATGATCTTGCTGCTGCTTCAACCCCAAAATGTTTTCCCAAGTTTAAAATATCTATTTATCTCTATATTTATGAACATAAATACCATCGGCTTCTGTGGATTAATTTGATTTTAATTCTTGTGATTTTATGATTAGGGTTTGGGTTATAGCTAATTTTTAATAGATTAATAAGGTAAGGGACATTATATTATAAAACCATCAACTGGATGAGTATATTCACTTTCATATAGATCAGAATGTAAAGTAATTCCTGTAAATCAGTAAGAAAAATGCAAACAGCTAGATAGAAAAAAAGGTCAAAATACTTGAACAAGCACTTTACAATAAATGATATCCAAAGAGCCAAAAAAAGTAAAAGTGTCATTAGTCATTAAGGGACATGCAATTGAAACCAAAATATAATACTACTATACCTCTGCTATGATGGATGCCTAAGATGAAAAGGACAGATAAAACCAAGTGGTGGAGTAGAGGTCGAGCAGCTGAAACTCACACATTGTTGATGGGAATGTAAATTTGTACTACTTTTTTGGACTAATGTTTGGCACTATTTAATCAAATAAAATGCACACATATTTTCTGATCCAAGAATTTCATTTTTAGATACATATTCAATAGAAGCATGTTTAATATATATTTGTAGTGCACAAATATTCACCAAAAGAAACTACAAGAATGTCTATAGCAGCATTACTTGTACTTTCTCAAAACTAGAGAAAACTTAAATATCCATAAACAGTAGAATGGGTAAATTGTAGCTTATTCATAAAATGAAATGAGAGAAACAATGAGAGTGCTCAGTCGAACTACTTGAAAAACGTGAATGAATTCCACAAACACAATGTCGATATGAAGAGGCCAGGCAGAAAAACCTCTATGACAAATGATTCTACTTGTACAACATTCAAGAAGAGGTAAAATTAATGTATGATATTAAAGGATTGTTCTAACTTTTGGTGTAGAGTAATGAAGATTTCATTAACTACCAGTGAAATCCTCAATCTGACTTCTCTTCCAACGCCATTAAAATGTTTTGGGTTTACAGTGGAACACATGCATCTTGTGTTAATCTAAAAATCTTCTCTATTTTGACTTCCCTATTTCAGGTGATGTCATAATTGCATCATTCACTCCCATTTAAAACAATAGTCAGATAATTTTGTTCATCTTTCTTGCATCTTCTCCCACTTTATTGCCAAATAAAATGTGTTGGAACATGTCTCCCAAGTACATCTTTTTTTTTCTTTTCAAATTATCTTCTGTCCTCGTTGGACTCATTTTATATAGTAATGCCAGATTAAACTTTATAAGATTCTATCATGGTTACATAAATCCATACTTAAAGGTATGAAGTGGATTGGAATTTTATCTACTATCAAGAATTTTTTCTTCACCTCAGCATTCAAGAGTCATCACAGTGGGGTCCAATTTTTCTAACCTGCCTGATTGATAATCCCCCCCCACATTATCAATCGATAATGAGCCCACAATCTCTGGGAACTGGGTCACTGGCCCACGAATTCACCCTGGCCAGTCATGTCAGTTGTTCTGCCTGGGATGCCTTTCTTAATTTTACTTCAGGAAATCCTTTGCATATGAATTTAAATATAACTTCTTCCAACAAATATTTTGATTTTTCCTGACAGAAATAACAATTGATCTTTTTAATCTCCATTCTATTCTGACTGTCTTGCTGTTTTGTAGTATAGTTATTTATAGTAGTTTTTTTTTTTATCCCATCTATTAGAATAGAGTTTTGTGATGTTTAGCTTCTATCAGAGCTTGTAAAAAACAAAGACAAAAAAAAAAAAAAAACCCAAAAATAGATTGTTAGGCTCCACGCACCCCCCCCGCAAACATTCTGGCATACGGTGATGATACGGAATTTTTATTTCTAGCAATCTCCCAAATGACGCTCTTGCTGTCTGGGTGCCACACTTTGAGAACCACTGTAAGAGACTGAGTCAGAAAAGCATAGGTCATGTCTTATTAGACTTTGGTTTCCCAAATGTACATGGTTTTGCCTAAATTTAAATGCCAATTTTAGATAAGCACATACATAAATACAGTACAAACATAAAAAACTGAAATCGTAAAATATTTTGTCATTTATAAATGATATTTAAATAAGATCTTAAAAGCTTTGATAGTTGTGAAATAGTAAATATATATTTTAATATAAATAACATTTTCCATTAAATTTACGTTTAATTCTATTTACTTTATAAAGCTTTTGATGAAATAATACACCTTTCATAAGATTGTCTAACATGGAGTAGGGTTATGAGTAGTTAGATGAGAAAAAAATTAACGTTTTAGTGAAAGTGAGCGTGTGAGCACAAAAGCAAACTCTATAGGTTCTAGAGAGAATAAATTTCTAAATACAAAAATTTCTTATACATGCTAAAATATTTTGTGCAAATCAGAATCAAATGAAATCAAAATGAGAATTGAATTGATTCAAAATCAGGATTAATATTGTACCATACCATAAATGTTTTTTAATGTTTTATTTTAGTACTGTATTAAATTATATTTTGCAGTCTACTTCTATAATAGACATTCATCTGTTTGCATCATTTTCAAAATAAAACAATAATTTTAAAGTTTATATAAAATGGGTGGCAGTAACAGAAACAAAAGTGACTTCATACCAGTTAAGGCATTGAGATGATTTGGAATTGAAGGAACTTTCTACAATTGACTGTGTATTTCCAGTTTCCCTTTCTTCTAGGGCAGAGTCTTTTGCCTTCCTAATCCAAAACAAGAAGTTTACATGGTGCCCCTTCTTTTGGCAGACTCTAGACTCCAAAAACTTCTTCCAGTGGTTCTCATGAACCGCGTGCAAGGGAGAGGGAGCAATTTTGCATTCTCAACCCACAAAGTCGGGAAACATTTGGCAATATGTGGAGACGATTTGGTTGCCACAGTTGGGAAAGTGCTACTGGCATCTAGTGGATAGAAGACAGGTTATGCTGCTAAAAATCCTGCAAATCACAGGACATACCCACACAGCAAATAATTATCTGGCCCAAAATGTATATATTGCTGAGGTTTAGAAACCCCGAACTAGTCTCAGAAGGCTGATATAAGTGATGCTCAGCCTTTCAGTCATACATGCATTATAGCATTAGATAAAGTCTAGAGAGTGTAAACCATTCCAAAACTTACCCTCATCTTCAGGGTCCCATCATCTCTGTACTATTGGTCTGATAAATCTTTGTTATCTTGTTAACTCTCTAATGCCCTCAGGCAGATGAGATGGGTACACATTTTTTCTTTTTGGTCCAGAATTTCTAGTTTTTCTCTATATTAGTTCTAAATTACCTTATGTACCATCGTGAGAATTTGAAATCCATAAATACATTTTCAATTTTAGAAGGTCTTTTTGATTCTTTATGAGGTCTGCTCATTCTATATACTTATTGTAATACAATTCTTTTCACTCAAAATATTTTACTATGCCTTTTATTTCTTCAAATACATCTATTTGATATATTGTGTTTATTATGTCTAATATCTAAAAGCCCTTGCTGATCTGCCACATTTTCCATTTCTTCTGCTGATACTTGCCTATGGTTACTTTTTCTTTGAGTATCTTTTTGATGGAAAACTGAAAAAAAAAAATGAAATAGCTACGAGACATAATAGAAGTAAATGAAGATCATGGTATGACCTTTGTAAGTATAAATATGAAGTGCTTGAATATTCAGCAGTAAATCTAAATTATACGTTTTTGTGGTGTACACTTATTTTTTAAACATCAATACTAACGGCAAAATAAGGACAGAAAACACTTCTGGAATTGCCTGAGCATTTTTGTAAGGAAAAGTGAAAAGGTGAATGTGAAGGGCAGCAGCACACACCAACCTTCAAAAGCAAAAATAGTCAAAACTATCTCGGAAACAATGCACAGATTTACTTTTTGCTTAAAACATATATTATTCACAAACTATTGAAGTTCCTACTGTGTCAGGTATCGCACCAGACAAGGGAGAGACAATATTTTAAAAATATATGTATCTACCTGTCTTTATCCCATAGTGGTACCTTCTAAAGAGACATTATAATAGATGGAGAGCCAGAGTTTGATTTCAGTAGGGGTGCTTAGACAAATTTACATCCAGATCAAAGGAATGAGTTAGAATAATTGTGCTCATTTTCCAGTGTTTCCTTTTTCAGTAAATGGCAATTTCATTAGGAGTTGCATAAGCCAGAATCTTTGGTTTCCTCATTAACATCTCTTACTCCTTTTTATTAATATTTTATATATAATCCATCAACAATTCCTGTTTATTTGATTTTATATGTAATTTTGTAAATGTTGCATCTCTCTTCAGCTCCATTTTCACCACTCTGGAGCACTTTTCTGTCCTTTTTACCTTGTCTAATGCAACAGCACTAGTAAATCGTGTGTTCTGGATTTCCTCCAATCCTCTCTACAATTGTAGACAGATTATTATTTTCAAAATAGAAGTCTGACCCTGTGAAGAGCATTTTCTAAAAGCAACAGGAAGTTATTCAACCTCTTAAAACCGACATGGTCTATACATTTCCTGTCTTATGAAGGGTCATGCAGCTCTGTCCCCTTATTCTTTTGGGAGCCAGAAGAGCCCACTCTTTATCCCTCCAGAATACTTTTCCTTGCACAACATTATAAATCTGATTTCTGGTTATAATTTAAATTGATAAATTTTATATCAAAAAACTTTATATTAATTTTTAGTTTTTTGTATTGATAAATATCTGAAAGATGTCTTTCATACATCTGGATTTTTTTTAAACTGTTTTAAGATGTTCTACCTTTAAAATGGAGCAATTCCATTTTACTCACAGGTTCTTTTTTTTAAGACTTTATTTTTTAGAACAGTTTTAGATTTACAGAAAAATTGAGGAAATCCCATTTTCCACATAATCTCCATTTTCCCTATTAACATTTTATGTAAATATGGTACATTGTTATAATAATGATTAAAAATGTATACATTTTTATTAACTGAAGTTGATATTTCTTATTTCCTTAGTTTTCACTTTTTCTGTTCCAGGGTCTTATCCAGGGTACCACGTTACATTTAGTTATCTTGTCTCCTTAGGCTCCTGTTGGTGGTGGCAGTTTCCCAGACTTCGCTTATTTTGATGTTCTTAAATGCTTTGAAGAGTACTGGTCAAGTATTTTGTAGGATGCCCAAATTTGGCATTTGTATGATGTTTTTATCATAAGATTGTGGATATGATCTATTGAGAGGAAATCCAAAACCAGAGGTAGAGTTTTATTTTTATCACATCATATCAAGGATACATACTATCTGTGTGATTAGCATTGCTGATACTGACCTGATGACCTGGTTGACATAGTAAATATTTGTCAGGTTCTCCACTGTAAAGTTAATCCTCCCATGCCCTTTCCAGACTGTACCCTTGGGAAGAAAGTCACTATGCACAGCATACACTTAAGAGATGGAGAGTTAATGACGGAGTATCTGTATAAATTATTTGGAGTTATTCAGCACTGGAGATATTTTCCCTCATTAATGAATTTGTTCAAACATTTATCAGTCTGGATTCATAGATATTTATTTTAACTGTGGGTTAAAATCCAGTAATACTTGATTTATTTTGTTGCTCAAGTTTTTCCAGCTTTAGACAGTGAGAGTTCTTTCAATTGATTCCACTGCTCCTTTGACATACCCCCATCATTGTGTGTGTGTTGAGTATTTTCTTAATTCTGGCACTACAAGAAGCTCCAGGTTCATCTTGTGTATTTCCTGCCCTGGTTCTAGAATCAACCCTTCCTCCAAGGAACTCTGATTCTTTTTAGTGGATGATGGTATTAGGAACCAAGATCTGTGTCTTAGGTGTATTTGTTGTTACCAGGGTACCATTTCTTTTAGGCCGGCTCAGTCAGCAGTAAAGAAATAGGTGTCTGTGTACTGATGCATGTATGTACACTTATCTATCAATGTTTCTATATGTAACACTATAAATCTCTATTAAGCAATACATGAGTTTATATTGATGTTTCCAGTTTTGATCCATTCTCGCATAGACCATTATAGCCTTTTCTCCTTGTTTATCTGTCACTTCCCACTCCAAAAGTGCGAAACCTGTTTCCCACCATCCAGCATCCATTTATTGTCTAATTCCGTTATGCACGTGTAGTGGTTTTAGAATTTTTAAGCCACACTTTGTGGGAAATATGTTCATCATCTAGAATACAGCACTTATGTACAGCTCCTTTTACCTTTAATGTTTCACACTGACTCGTTTCCAAATTTACTTAGGTCAATATCATTGTTCCTCACTTACCTCAATAAGGTTGTTTCATAAACTTGTAAAATAAGTAAACTCTTGTCACAGCCTGCACTCCTTCCTGGGATTTCCTAATCTTCTGAATGACTTTTAATACCCTAAAAACTCTCTGTGTTTCACCTATTTTTCTCTCCTCCTCTCTCCCCAAACTCTTCACACTCAAAGATTATTGTATACTCTCAGTAGTTTTGTATTTTCCAAAATGTCATATGATTGGAATCGTGAAATTTATAGACTTATTTGACTGGCTTTTTTTAAACTTAACAATATGCATCAAGTTTCCTCCAAGTATGTTTGTGTCTTGATAGTTCATTTATTTTTATCATTGAACAAAATTCAATTTTATATATGTGTGTATATATATATGTTTTATGCTTAGTTTTTCTATTCATCTGATGGAGGACATCTTTGTTGCTTCCCATTTTTGGTGATTATAAATCTGCTATAAACATTCAGATGCAGGTTTTTCTGTGGATATAGTTTTCAGATCTGTTGTGAAAATATTTAGGAGCACAATTGCTAGATCATTGGTAAGACTAAAGTTAGCTTTATCTTCAAAAGAGGCTGTACCATTTTGCATTCCCACCAGCAATAAATGAGTTTGTTTTTCTACATCCTTGTCAGCATTGGTATTGCTGTTTTTTCATATTTTACCCAGTCTAATAGGTGTGTATATTTATTTTAATTTATAATTCCCTGGTGACAACTGATGTCAAGCTCCTTTTTATATACTTATTTGCTATGTATGTCTTCTATAGGGAGGTATTTGTTCCCATCTTTGGCCCATTTTCTTATTGGAGAGTTTTCTTACAACTGAGTTTTAAGAATTTTTTTTATATTTTGAATAAAATTAATTTGTTAGTTAAGTGTTTTGTAAATATTTTCTCCCATTTTGTGGTTTGTATTAAATTTACCTTTTGCAGAGCAGTTTTTAATTTTACAAGTTTTAATTTATCAATTTTTTCTTTGATGGATTATACTTTTGGTGATGTATGTAAAAACTCCTCACTAAAACAAGGTCACATAGACCTTATCCTGTATTTTATTCTAGAAATTTTTTAGTTTTACATTTTATGTTTAGGTCTGTGATCCTCTTTGAGTTAATTTTGGTGAAAAGTTTTAAGTCTGTATCTGTAGTCTTCTTTTTGTATGTTTTTCCTTTTTTTTTTTTTTTTTTTTTTTTAACGTATAGATGTCCAGTTGATGAAAAGACTATCTCTCAACATTGAATTCCCTTTGCTTCTTTTTCAAAGATCAGTTGAGTATATTTGTGTGAATCTACTTCTTGGCTATTATGTTATTGATCTACTTGTTTATTCTTTTGACAATGTTGTGCTGTCTTGATTATAGCATAGCTCTATAATAAGTCTTCAGGTTGAGTAGTGTCAGTCTTACCCTTTTCCTCTATAGGTAAGTTATTTTTTGTTTCTTTTGTTTTTTGTTTTCCTCCTATATTTTCTCTATCTTTGTTTCCCTGCAGTCAGAATATGATATGACTATGTGTAGATCTTTTGGTATTTGTCCAACTCGGAATTCTCTGAGCTTCTGGATCTATGGTTTGGTGTCTGTCATTAATTTTGGAAAATTCTCAGGCATTATTACTTCAAATATTTCTTCTGCTCCATTGTCTCATTCTTCTTTTGATAGTTCAATTACATATATGCTACATTGTTTGAAATTATCATAACTTTTTTGATATTCTGCCTTTTTATTCTTTCCATTTCAGACTGGGAAGTTTCTATTGACATATCTTCAAAATCACGGATTCTTTCCTCATTGGTGTCCCCTCTGTTGAAGAGCACATCAAAGGCATTTAAAAATATTTTTTCCTAGCAGTCTTAAAAGTTTTTGTTTCTGTTTCCATTATCGATATGATCTTGAATGCTGTCTACTTTCACTATGAGAAATATAATAACATATTAATCATAGTACTTTAAATTTCCTATGTGATAATTCCAAAATCTGTGCCACTTCTCAGTATGATTCTGTTGTATGCTTTATCTCATAAGCCTGTGTTTTTTGTTGTTTTTTTTTTTCTTTTTGAATGATGTGTTAGCTTCCTTGTGTTGCTATAACAAAGTACCACAACTTAGTGGCTAACACATCTGAAATTTATTGTCTCACAGTTCTAGAGGCTGGAAGTTCAAAATTAGGGTGTCAGTAGAGTTGGTTTATTTTGAGAAAGGAGGGGAGAAGAATCTGTTTCATGACTCTATCCTACTTCTAGTAGCCTCAGATGTACCTTGGCTTGTAAATGGCATTCTACCTGTATTTTCATACAGTCTTCCATTTGTACCTGTCTCTCTCTGTACAAATTTCTCTTTTTATAAGGGCATAAGTCATATTGAATTAGGGCCCACCTTAATGATCTAAGCTTAATTTGGTCATTTACAAAGACTGCTACAAGGACATTCATGTAGTCCTAAAGAGGAACAAAATAGAGAAGGTACAAAATAAAACAAATTCTCACATAATAAACTTAAATCCAGATTTATAGTAATTATATTAAATATAAATTGACAAAAATCTCCAATTAAATACCAGACATTCTTAGACTATATAAAAAGAGCCAACTGTAGGTTATGTGTATATTTAAAGATGCACCTTAAATAGAAAATTATGGACAGATTGAAATTAAAAGGATACAAAAAGTTTTTTAAATAAACAGAAGTTATTTAAAATCTAAAACCACTACAAAACAATCTGATCAAAATAACATTAACAAAATATTTTACTAAATAATTGAAGAAACCATGTTAGTTAATGTGTATATTAAAATTAGGTAATCCATATGCTGGACCATAAAATTCATACTTAATAAATGTCAAAAGGTTGAAGCTTATAGGCTCTGTTCTGTGACTGCAACAGTATTAAATTAGAAATCAATGAGAATACAATATTTAGAACCTCCAAGTAGATAATTAAACAACACATTTTAAAATAACCAAAGGGTTAAAGAAAGGATCACAAGTAAATTAGAAAATATTTCCAAATGAATGATATAGAAAAGAACATTTCAAAGTGTGTAGTGTAGAGCTAAAATGGTGTTTATAGGGAAACATTAATTTTTTTGTTTTTTTTTTGATGAAGAAGAGTTATTTATTGAGAATTTGCTCCCTGCCCCTCCAGCTTTGCTGAGATGTAATTGGCAAATAAAAATTGTATACATTTAAGGTGTACACTATAATAATTTTAATACACATTGTAAAATGATTATCACAAGCAAGCTAATTAACATACCCATCATTTGGTATAGTTATTAATTTTCTTTTTGTGGTGAAAGCACTTAAGATCTCTTATAAAAAATTTCCAGTGTTCAATCAGTTTTACTAACTACAGTTACCATGCTATTTAATTTTGAATAATTAATTAGATGAAACATTTAAAAGCAAATATGTATGAAGTTTTCACCTTATGAAGATAGAAAAATTATCCCAAAGAAGTAGAGTAGTGACACTAAAGAGCAGAATTTAGCAAAGTGGAAAATGCACAATAGAGAAAGTTAACAAATCAAAAATTCATTCTTGTAAAAGATTAATAAATGTTAACAAAAACTAGAAAAACCAATTAAGGACAAAGAACACAATTGCCAATATATGATATGAAAGTAAGGATATTAGCATATATCCTATAGACATTAAAAATAATAGGGAATTATTATGATCACCTATGTGAGGAAACATTTAATGGCTTAAAAAATGGAGAAGTTACTTGGAAAAAGATCTCAATACAAATGCAAGAAGTACAAAATCTGAATAGCTCTATCTTTAAAGATACTTAATTCATAATATCATTCATCCAAAGAAATCTGCAGGGGCTTCACTAGTGGTGCAGTGGTTAAGAATCTGCCTGCTAATGTTGGGGACATGGGTTCAAGCCCTAGTCTGGGAGGATCCCACATGCTGTGGAGCAACTAGGCCCGTCTGCCATAGCTACTGAACCTGCGCTCTAGAGCGCATGAGCCACATCTACTAAAGCCTATGAGACGTCACAACTACTGAGTCCGTGTGCCACAACTACTAAAGCCTGTGCACCCTAGAGCCAGTGTTCCACAACAAGAGAAGTCACTGCTATGAGGACGCTGTGCATCCCAATGAAGAGTAGCCCCCACTTGCCGCAACTAGAGAAAGCCCGTGCACAGCAACGAAGACCCGATGCAGCCAAAAATAAATAAATTTAAAAATTTAAAAGAAAAAAAAAGAAATCTGCAGGGCCATATGACTTCATTGGTAAATTCTACCAAATTTTAAAAAATTAAAACACTGGCAATTTTGTGCAACCTCAAAAAATGTGAAAGGATCATATAACTACATTAGGAACTTCTTTTTATTGAATAAATATTTTCAGTGGCATAACTAATAAATATTTCAGTGGCATAACTAATCTATACTTAAATTATTTCACAAAACTGAGCAATTTTTATTTCTTCTACAATCAGACTGACTGTCCTTAAGTGCAAAGGACAAACAGTGAAAACTCATTTCCTCACTGTACGATTCCTTGCAGTTTGCATTCCAAAATGAAATACACACAATCATATACACCCCTTTTCTCTCCCACACACAAACACACATACAAACTGAACAAATACTCACTTCACTCTATCAATCACTGGGCTCTCTAGGATTTTTCCTATACTTTCGAGTTTACAGACTTAGTAAAGAGGCAGTCTTGTGATTAAATACTAATTGTTCTTCATATTTTGCAATAATTATTTTGAATGCCTGCTGCGTTTCATTCTGATTCTACAGAACTGAATAGCCACACAGGAAAGATGAATCCATTAGACTACAAACACAGCAGGATAAAAGTTATATTCTCTATTCACTGTGGATTTGAAATTACAATTAAGTCTCAATAGACATTAAATAATAATGTGATGCTGTATGACCCCAATTATACAAACAACAGGATAATGAAAGCTGCTACCTGGGGAGAAGAATCCATTCATTAGTATTGTGTGTTATTTGCTGATTCAGAAAAAAAAAAAATCCTTTTACAAACACCCCCTGAAGTTATTTTCCTGTTCTTTCATTGTTAAATACAAACATATTTCACAAACTACAGAATTATTTGATAAAATAAAATGTAATTAAATTAACTGGTACCTCAGCATCACACTGTATAATATAGATACAGCTTGAAATTGAAATATGTTTATTCATGCACATGCGTGTATTCATTATTAGTGTTTTATGAGCAAAGATTCAATACCTATTAAATTCCCAGCACTGTGCTAGGATGAAATAGTAAGGAAACCTCAGGTATGGTTTATGCTCTGTTGAGTATTAAATATAAAATATCACTTGTTTCAGTAAGAAGACATTCCCATTTAAACTTGTAAGTGCATTTACAAAATGCATTTTATGACAATTTATCCAAGAAAACCCACAAGATGTAGGTTCTTGTTTTGTTTCTTCAGTTATTTTGTATTTTCCTATGCAAAGAATCGGTTATTAACAAATTCCTTCCAAAATCTACCTTTGTGACCAAGGTATTTCCCTTCCAGTTCTAAAGTGATATCTTCCTTCTTTAATATTTTATATGCCAGCACAAGAGTCTAAGCAGATGTTTCATGTGATCTCTAAAGATGGACCCCTACTGAACCACATTTCCTGGTATCCACATTCATGCATAACTCCTCCCCTTCCATTTGCGTCTTGACCAGTTTGATACAGTGAGGATTGTAATAAGTTTCTTCCAAGGCTAAATCATAAGATGATTTGTATCTTCCATCTGGATCTTCTGAAACACATGCTCTGGAGAAAGCCAACCACCATGTAAGAAGTCTGACTACCCTAGGCAAAAATAGAGGCATGTAAGGAGATAAATGAGATACTTAGCCAGCTCCAAGCTATTTCAACCATCCACTTGAGATACAAGACATGAGGGAAAAAGCCATCTTGAACTTCCAGCCCAATCCAGCCTACAGATGACCCCAGCTGCCATCTGACTGCAACAACATGAGAGACACCAGGCAAGGACAGCCTAAGTCAACTTAATAAACCCTCACAACCTTGACAATATGTTACTGTTTAAGTCAAACATTTTGGATTCTTTTTTTTGCACAAATAACATGTAACCAACATGTTAGATAACGATGAAGATTCAGGACAGACTTAATATCATAGTGCATCATAAAACCATGTAAATTATGTAATTTTTTTAAAAAATTTAATTAATTTATTTATTTTTGCTCTGTTCGGTCTTCATTTCTGTGCGAGGGCTTTCTCTAGTTGTGGCAAGGGGGGGCAACTCTTCATTGAGGTGCGCAGGCCTCTCACTATCGCGGCCTC
>NC_041232.1:77493372-77594846 GCF_002837175.3 Physeter macrocephalus | reverse complement strand
GATCCTCCCAGACCAGGGCACGAACCCATGTCCCCTGCATTAGCAGGCAGATTCTCAACCACTGCACTGCCAGGGAAGCCCCTTCTTTCTATCTTGATTTATAGATTTGATGCAATCCTAGTCAAACTCCAGCAAGTAATTTTGTGGATTTTGACAAACTGATTCTAAAGTTAGGAGTGGCAAAGATCCAGAACTGCCAAGACAACATTAAAAGAAGAACAGAATTGGAGGACTAGAACTACCCGAGTTAAAGACATTATAATGCTACACTAATCAAGACACTGTGGTACTGGTGAAAGGACATATAGATCAGTGGAGCACAATAGAAAGCCAGGAAGTAGATCCACATAAACTCAACTGGTCTTTGATGACCAAGCAAAAGCAATACAATGAAGTATATACCATACTCTATTTAGAGTAAGAGTCATGAAGTTTCCTTGGTAAGTCTGTGCTTTTGCATGAACTCTGGTCGACTAGAATCCTAGATTCCTCTACTATGATAGGTTCAGAGGCTGCTCTAGATTCAGACTGGAGAGAAGACCATGACAGATGGTAAAGTTTGCCATCACAGGGGAGAGGCTGTCATATCACACACATAATGTATTTACTATCCATCAACTCTGAAATAGCTTTCTTTTTCATCTTTATTTTTCCTAGTATGTAAGCAAATGTTACTGCTGTAGGAATAAGTTAGAACCATCTTTGGTCCTTCTACACACAAAGTAACGTTAGTAGGAATAGTTGGGCCCCAAATAATAGGATGCCTTTTCCTACAGGCAGTCAAAAATATGTACTTGAGAGGGGATGCACTGTTTCCCCTATCCAAGGTATTTCCAGGAAAGAATAATAATGGTCACATAAGAGACAAGTGACCATTGGCAAGGATTTATTGGGTCGAGAGTTAATATTTCATCTCTAATACAAAGGATGGATATGCCCCAAGTCAAAGGATTGGTCCCCTTACTCTCATTAGTCCAACTTCCTTTCCCTTTTTTCTGCTCTCTAGGTGGCTGTCTTGCCATATGCTGTCATTTCCTTATCTTTTTAAATTTTTATTAAGACTTTATTTTCTTTAGGGCAATTTAAGGTTCATAGCAAAATTTGAAGATACAGAGATCTCCCCTATAACCCCTGCCACGCACATGTATGGTCTCCCCAGTTATCAATATTCCCTGCCAGAGTGGTCATTTGTTGCAACTGATTAACCTGCACTGACACGTCATAATCACCCAAAGTTCATAGTTTACATTTTGGTTTGCTTTTGGTGTTATAGAGTCTGTGGGTTTAGACAAGTGTCTACTAACATGTATCTATCCTTATGGTATCATACAGAGTATTTTTACTGCCCTAAAAATCATCTGTGCTCCATCTGTTCATCCCACCCTTCCCCCAACCTCTGTCAACCACTAAACTTGTTACTGTCTTTGGAGTTTAGAATGTTATAAAGTTGGAATAATATATTTTCTTTATCTTTTACTTTTTCAATAAAGACATTACTCATCACCACATAGCTTAAGTAAGGCTTTTGAGTGATATTCACATGGGAACCAATCAGGTAGTACACACGAGGTCAGGAATGAAATAAGTAGAGAAATTAGTTATTTCACAGATACCACGTAAAGGTCTAGGGGCCTGGGAGTGTAACAGGTTTAAGGTTTATAAGAAAGTGATAAGAGGCTGGCTAAGAGTAATACTGTTACTCCTAGGGATATGCCAAGGAGGGAAAATTGTTTTGTCATTCATGTTATGAAAAGAATTCCATTCAAAGAGAGTAGCAAATGTATTAGCTCACACTCAGTGAATGATGGGCAATACATTTTGTGGTCTTCTTTTGAATAATATCACAATAAACTATAATTCTATTTGAACTTGCTTTGAACATAGCAAAGTGATGTAGTAAAATACCCTTATTTACTATAGTGGACAAAAAAATAATTTACAAGTCAAATCCAAATCCAACACTGATTCAACATAATCCTTACAGTGTTCTGCCTTAATAATTTCACAATTATAATAGACTGAATCATACGCCGTTAAAAGAGGAAATCTTTCATTGGATTATTTAAAATAAGCCTCATCTAAATAATTTAATAACTTTACCATTTTGTCAACTTACTCATTATAGAAGGTAGCACTCAGCCGGATCATGAGCCTTTATCCTAACTCAGGGTCAGAATTATAATTTCACTCTTCCAATTTTAAAACCAGAGGTTAAAATATTATGCTGAATAGTATGTTAAAAGTGTCTAAAAGCAAAAATTGAGGTCTCTGACCTCAATTTTTTTTTTTTTTTTTTTAAATTGAAAGAGTTCCTCTATCTTGTCTGGTTGAACCACAATGACCCTTTATTACAGAGATTAACCTATTAGACTACAAACACACTAAATTCAGCTGATTAATTTCTCCCCAGATTAAACCTGAAAAGGGGAAAGAGAGAGGTATAAAAAATGCATATAGTTACGATTTTAAGCTCCAATCTTATATATCATGCTAAGAGGGAGAAAACATATATGTATTCCACTAAAAATTATCTATAATACAGTCTCTTATAGATACCATGTGTATGTGTGTGTACATCTTCTGCACTGATTAGGGACCCTCATAGGCAAGCCATGACACTTCAGCTTTGGGAGTGGCTACTGCACCACTCATTCTTTCATCAGCTCTTAGAGTAGGCTTTACATTTCATTTCTACGAAACTCTTGGCCCTGGGAGTTTTCATAGATTTCAACTGCTCTGTTGTTACCAACCACGCTTTAAAATAGACTCTTTTCTTTTTGAAGTGAGCCAATTATTGAGGACCCTAGAGTAGGATAGCCAGAGTAGGATGAGGTATGTTTGTGTTTTCAATATTTCTCTTTATTGATTTTATTATCAATGTAAACACAGGTGTTCTGGATCAGACAGATTATCATTATTCACTTAAAAAGCAAATAATGACTGCATAGTTCCCCATACATCCCCTGACTTCTACTCCTGGGATGATGTGAGGAAAGTGAGGGCAAATCTCTCATGCATGCAACCTGTAGATAAATAAATCCTAGAGATCTAATGCACTACACAGTGATTATGGACACATAATCATATAATCATATAATACATATTGTATTATAAACCTCAAAGTTAAGAGACTAGATTTTAATCGTCCCCACAACAAAATTGAAATGATCATCTGACATGAGAGGTGGTAATCATATTGTAATATATAAATGTGTCAAGTCAGTACATTGTATACCCTAAACTTACATAATGTAGTATGTAAACTATCTCTCAATTTTAAAAATCTCACAGGTAAGAGAGTTGCCCCCTTCCCTTCCTAAAAGTTCCCTTTCTAAAAGAAGTAATAGAAACCTTTGTTTCTTGCACAGGGGATGGAAAAGATCTTGGATTCTTAACTCTCACCTTTTGGAATGTAAATACATCTCTCCAGGGGACAGACAAGTCCTGCTGTCAGCACTCACGATCTAGAAATCTCTCCAAGTTTGCAGGCCTCATTTTCCATTGAAATGAAAACAATTCTAGAGTTAAGTAAATCTCTGATCTCTCTCACTATCTGTACAGCTGTAAACTAACTTCCCAAGGCTTGATGCTAACCCAGGAAGCCAAGTTTTCAGCAGAATTTATTCAGAAAGCTATAACTCTAAAGAAACACAATAAGATTATTTTTATTCCAGAGGTACCTGCCTAAGATGATATAGAAATGAGTAGGAAAAAACATTTTAAAAATTACTGTAGATGCTCTGTTACTTTTCATTTCTACCAACAATATGCAGGAATTGGAGTTACTACAAATCCTTGCAACACTTGGTATTTTCAGTTATTAGTTTTCCTTCTAAATCATATTAATAGGTATAATAATACCTTATTTTGGTATCAATTTGTATGTCTCTAATGACATTGAGCAGATTTTCGTGGGCTTATTTGCCATGATATATTTTCTTTAGTAAAACATTCAAAACCTTTGGCCAGTTTTCATTGGTTGGCTTGTTTTCTTATTGCTGATTTTAAAGAACTCTATATATTCTAAATTTCTTTATTAGGCATGTAATTTGCAAATATCCTCTACAAGTTGTTTGCTTGTCTTTTAATTCTATTAACAATGTCTTTTGAATAGCAGTTGTCTAAGTATGTTTTGGTCTGTATCTGGAGATCTCTATTCTGTTTAATTGGCCTATGTGTGTATCCTTTCTTCAGTATGACACTGACTTGATAACTCTACCTTTATAATAAATCTTAAAATTAGGAGTGTGTGTTCTCCAACTTTGTTCTTCTTTTTCTAATTTATTTTAGCTATTCTAGTCCTTTTATTTTCTATTTAATTTGTGTATGAACTGGTTAGATTTTTCTTTTAAAAAATCATAAATCCAGGAAAGATTTGGATTGAAATATACAATTAAATAATTTTGAGTTTTTAAATTTATAAACATAGCTTGTTTCTCCAATTATATAAAGCTCAAATTTCTTTTATTAGTGTTTTGTAGTTGAAAGTACCTATATCCTGCTCATATTTTATAGAATGATGTTTTGCAGATGGTACTGTTTTTTAACATCAAATCCTAATTAATCATTAGTAGTCTATGGAAATACAACTACTTCTATACATTGTCCAGTATCTTGAGAACTTGTAAAAGCCAAATAGTTCTAGGGTCATTTTTGCTATATTTCCAATCTCCCTGCCATCCTTTGTGCTATTGTTGTATGTATTGTAATTTTATGTTTGCTATGAACACACACCACATTTCTATTCTTCTTGCTTTAGTTACTTATCATTTAGATCAATTAAACCTGGGGAGAAACATGAATTTTTATGCTTATTCCTTTTCCAGAAATTTTCTTTGTAGATATTCATGCTTTTCTCTGTTGTCACATTCCTACTATGTGAAAAACTTTCTTCAGCCTTTCTTGCAGTACAGGTCTACTTGCACTGAATTTTCTGTTTTGTCTGAGAAAGTATTTCTTCCTACTTTGTGAACTATATTTATGCTTTGAATAAAACTCAGTGTTAACATTTTTTTTCTTATCACTTTAAAGGTAGTCTATTTTCTATTTGTTTGCTTAGTTTGTGGTGATATCAGCTAAAATTCTTAAATTTCTTCCTCTGTGTGTCTTTTCTCTGTGCCTTCAAGTCTCTTTGTTTTTGATTTTTTAGCAGTTTGAATATGTTCTGCTTAAGTGTGTGGGGAGTGAGGCAGGTCCCTGTTGTATTTATTTTTGTATTCATCTTCTTTGTTTTCTTTGAGTTTAGGGGATCTGTGGTTTGGTATCTGTCATTAATTTAGGGAAGTGTGTTATTATGTTTTAAAATTTTTTCCCCATTCTCTCTCTCCCTTCTCTTTTCAGAATTCCTATTCCACATTGGTTAGACCATTTGATAATGTTCCAAATCTCTGGGATACATTTTTTTTTTTTTTGGTGGTACACGGGCCTCTCACTGCCGTGACCTCTCCCGCTGTGGAGCACAGGCTCCGGATGCACAGGCCCAGCGGCCATGGCCCACTGGCCCAGCCGCTCCGCAGCACGTGGGATCCTCCCAGACCGGGACAGGAACCCATGTCCCCCTCATTGGCAGGCGGACTCTCAACCACTGTGCCACCAGGGAAGCCCTGGGATACTTTTATTTTTATTTTTTCTCTCTTTGAACTTTGATTTGAGTAATTTTGTCACCCTCTTGCCAAAGTCATTTATTCTTTCCTCAGTCCACTGATTAACTTGCTAAACAGTTTTTTTTCTTTTTTTCCTTTTTTCCTTTCATTTACAGCATTGCTACTTTATTTTTTCTTGTAGTTTTCATCTCTCTTCTAGAATTATCCATCCGACCTGCATATCGCCTACGTTTTAACCAGAACCTTTACCATATTCATCATAGTTATTTTAAATTTCCTGTCTGATTTTTCTAACAAGTGTCTCATATCTGAATCTGGTTCTTTTGATTGTTTTGTCTCTACCAGGTGTTTTTGTTGTTCCGTGTCTTTTTCTATGACTAATGATTTTTATTGAATGCTGGACCTATTCATAGTAGAGATTGAAGTAAACACATTTTAAGGTTGAAAATTGGCATGTCTTTCCTTCATTAAATCTGTGGAGTGAGTCATTGAGTTAAAGTGCTACTCTGTGTTTGGGAATAGTTGCTTCTATGGCTATTCTTAGTGCACCATATGTTTCATATTGCCTTTACCTTGAATGTCACCTTGTACTTAACTTGAGCGCTATTTGCCAGAGAGTTTTACTCGATGTCTTTTCTACGCTCATCTTTAGGTCTTCCCTTTGTGCTGTACCTCAGAGAGAGTTTGTCTCCATCCATGTTGTTTACCTTCCCTTAGCAGTAAACTTTAACTTGCAGTGTGACACATTTTAGCCTGATGGTGAGGGACAGGGTGGGGCAGGCTCTAGGTTGCTCTGAATAAGCCTCATTCATAGGCAGTGACTGTCTTCCTGGATCTTCGGGGCTTGACTTTCTCAGTGTTTTAGCCCAACCCTAGTGGTACATTTTTGTTTAGCTTGTATTCTTGCTCTCCTCGTGAAAGGGGGTTTTTATTTTACTGTTCCTTTTCCCCAGTTGAAATGAGTTTTTACCAGTTCCTGAAGTGTGACAATGTTTATCGCCATTCCTACAGGAGCCTAAGCCTTTGTCTACATAGGAAAACTAGAAGAGAAGGATCTGGGAGCGGGTTTTATTTCTCACAGTGGCTGTCCTTCCTCTTCCCCAGACACATGCCATGAAAATTGCGTCTTCAAGATCCTTGTCAAAAACTTTCGTGGCTTCCCTGGTGGCGCAGTGGTTGCCCGTCCGCCTGCCGATGCAGGGGAACCGGGTTCGCGCCCCGGTCTGGGAGGATCCCACATGCCGCGGAGCGGCTGGGCCCGTGAGCCATGGCCACTGAGCCTGCGCGTCCGGAGCCTGTGCTCCGCAACGGGAGAGGCCACAACAGAGGGAGGCCTGCGTACCACAAAAAAAAAAAAAAAAAAAAAAACTTTCGTGACATTTGTGCAAAGAAGCCTATGAATGAGTACAAACTTTGCCAGTGCTTTTTTCCCTAGGGGTTTTTATTCTATGGCTAGCAAACTTTTATTCTTCACAAATTCATTAAAAATGTTAGATAAATTTTTCTAACAAATGTCCGGCAGCATCTGGTACAGTCAGTTAAACAAGGCCTGGTGTCCAGTCTCACCTTGGGGGAGCTTGTCTGTCCTTACATTTTTGATTAGTTGGTTGCTCTTTGACCCCAGGTCTCTAGGTTCAAGAAAAACTGTAAATCTCAAGTTTGCTTGGCTGTTGTTTTTGTTTTTGAAAGAATGGGAGTGACACTTTTTCCAAGCTTTCTACAACTCGTGCAAAAGCCAGAAGTTCACCTGGAGGCATATTACGTTTAAAATAAAAGTTAAAGTTCTTTCCATGGTAATGGGAAAGCTGCCAGGTAGACTAGCTAGTTATCCTTCTATTTTTTTATGGTAGCCCCTAAGCATTCATTTAAGAATTGTTAACATAATAAAAAAAGGTTTTAAACACTTTTCCAAATTTCAGTTATACTTTTGACCATGGTGTGAAGACAGTACTTAGAGAGTAAGGGTTCATTGTACACTGAATGGATATACAGTAGGATGTTATTTGAAAGCTGCCATTCATTGTGTGTTCACATAGATAAGCAATGCAAACATGATGATGAATGTGTCACCACCCCTAGGTTCGAAGAGTGCATGTCTATAGGGAAGCAATCACAGGAGCAGAGAAATATAGTAAAAAGATACTGCATGCTATCATAATCACATGTATAAAGCTGTCCAGGAAATGTAAACAAGGGGAACTACCCCAGTATTAGATATTTAATTCTTTTGCCCTGTTGGAGCCTAGTCTAATATTAGAGTCTAGTCTCATATTAGTTGTACAATTTAAACTGTGATAAGGCTTAGCCTAGAAAAGATTAGAGAAAAAATAAAGTTTCATTTTATCCTGACAAAGCGCGGGATAATTCCCGTCATCTCCTCTCTGTCTTCCTTGATCATGAGCTCCCTTCCTAAGAGGAGTTCACAAAGGAACTGCCAGAGAAATAGAGGAAAAACAAAGGGAAAATGGTAACGGAAACAAAGAGAGCATGTTGAGAAGTGAATCCAGTGTTATCACTCTTTGGTTCTAGAACACATTTCGTACTGTAACCATTTTCTTATGACTTACAGTTGAAAAGTACAAAGCTTGCCCTGTTTTCCACACTTCTGGGAAGTCAGAATCCCCACGGATCGTTCTGTAGTTTTCCAGAGGAAGCAAATGTCTGACAGGAAATGAAGAGTATTGACAACAAGTTGATTATTTTAATAGCAATGTAGAATGCCTCTCATTCCTTTTATGTGCTGATTATCTTTATTTGCTAATCAACACATTATTTCCTTTCATTCACAAAGGTTCTTAATGAAAGGAGATTTTTTTAAATGATATTTGAATCTACAAATCCTCTGCAGATCAAGATATTTACATTTCAGAAATACAACATTAACATAAAAATTCCATCTTCATGTATCTTTCTGTCAGGATAAAAACTCAAAGGAAAATTGTAACTCACAGGAGGGCTGGCCATAGCAGGGCTTTACAGACCTCACATAAAAATCAATGTATGGATTGCACATTGTTTCCTCCTACATGAGAAATACAGTATGGATAGTGTTGTTCTTTTAAAAATCTATTTCTGAACACATTGTGAAAGAAAGAAAAAATAAGATGGAAATCTCAAAAAAAGGAAGTTATTTAAAACTTATTGTGTCGTATGTATTTGTGCAGTAAAAAGTACACAGAATTCTATGCCTCAGGAGTGCTAAGCAAGGAGCAGCTAAAAAAGATTTTTAAGTAATAATCACACTAACATTGCTGAATTTATGAAATATAGGTAAGATAAATTTTAAAATAATATGCCATCTTATGTTAACAAAAGTGCATTTATTTTTCATGACATTTATTTTATATGGGTTAATTACAGAACGATATTACAACAAACTCTAATGAACATATGTAGTGAATGCTTGGTGATACTCTATTTTGAATTGGTTAAAAAAGATAACTCAGAAAAATCCATTGAAAAATAATACCTAAGCAGCTGAAGGAAAGATGGAAATTAAAAATCTACAGTGACACCATAAATAATTTTTTTTTTTTTTTTGCGGTACGTGGGCCTCTCACCGTTATGGCCTCTCCCGTTGCGGAGCACAGGCTCCGGACGACGGGCCCAGCCGCTCCGCGGCATGTGGGATCCTCCCGGACCGGGGCACGAACTCGTGTCCCCTGCATCGGCAGGCGGACTCTCAACCACTGCGCCACCAGGGAAGCCCCTCTGTGTTCTCTTTTGAATCCCCAGTTGGTGGGTGAGATAATTCCCTCTTTAACCCATGTTTCACTAAAACTTTCATTTTTTTTTTTTTTTTTTTTTTTTTTCACTTTCTGCCGTACAATAATCACTCCTTTAAGGTCAGGGACCAACGAGTGAGGACTGGTTTTTGTTCTAGAGGATAGTTTTCTTGAGCAAACTCAACCTGCAGACTATCTCCCTGGTGATCTGAATAGCTGTTCCTTTTTTCCACTCAGCTTTAAAGCTTCAAGCTGCTGCTTTATTTATTGTGGTCCCCTCGTGGTCCCCCCCGGCCTGCACAGTTGAGTGCTGAAGGGTTTGGAAGCTTATACACTCAGAATTGTGTGCTCACACCAGCTCCTCTAGGGTTCTCCCAGCCAAGTTTCTAGCCATTCTGCCAGCCTCAGTATTTGTAATCTGATATTTCAAGTCAGCAAGTCTTCCCCTTTCTGCTGCTTAAGCTGCATATGGGCTGATGAATGCAGTCAAAAAGGAGCAAACAAGAAAGTCTCAGTTAAATTCTGTCCTTCAAGAATAGAATCTTCTTGTGTTTTGGCCTGCTTTTTCCTTGTGTCCCAGGAGTCTCCCCGTTCATGCACAGTTTAGCAATCAGCCTGGCTTTGGAGGGAGTTTCTAATCAGAATCATGTCTTGTTCCTTCTTTAGCTAACTTATTCAGGATCATAACTCTAGGACCTGGAACAGATACCTAGTGGCCTATACTAGACACTCACTAAATATCTATTCACTGACTTGTTGGTCCCTGTCGATGCAATGCAAAAGTCTGTCCAAAACCTATGTTCTCATTTGGGAGAGATTGGTGCTATTTTATGGAATTTGAAGATGATTTGATAGGAATGCTAGAAAAAGAGAATGTTTTTAACAGACCAGAGCAAGTAACCTGTTTTACAATTCCTGGGATTAGAAGATAGTTAATAAGATCAGGCAAATTACAAGATTAATAGTTACCTTTTATAAATGTCATCATAGATGAGCCAAAGTATATGCTCTCCTTGCAAAAACCAGACATTCTTCAAACACTAAGAAATGGGTCCGTCTGCAATTCAGACAGTCAATGCCAGCTTTTAATCTGTTGTACTTCCAACTCTAGTTACTTAACCAAGAATTATATATGAAAAATGATCAGCATGTGATATTGTATGGGGTTTTTGGTAATATCTTCTAATATCTACTAGTTTGGAGACTTTCCTTACAACTAAATTATATAAAATATTGGGTTAGAGACTTGGATAAACTTTTCGGTCAGTGAGACAAAGCAAAAGAATGTTGCACATTTAGTATTCATTTACAAAACAATAAAGAGTGATTATTTCTTTTTTACTTTTAATTCTTTTTTATTGAAGTACAGTTGATTTACAATGTATTAATTACTGCTGTACAGCAAAGTGGTTCAGACATATATATATATATATACATTCTTTTTTAAATATTCTTTTCCATTATGGTTTATCATAGGATATTGAATATAGTTTTCTGTGCTATACAGTAGGACCTTGTTGTTTATCCATTCTCTATATAAAAACTTACATCTGCTAACCCCAACCTCCCACTCCATCCCTCCCTCAATTCCCTCCCCCTTGGCAGCCACAAGTCTGTTCTCTATGTCTGTGATTCTGTTGCTGTTTCATAGATAGGTTCATTTGTGTCATATTTTAGATTCTACATGTAAGTGATATCATATGGTATTTGTCTTTCTCTTTCTGACTTCACTTAGTGTGATAATCTCTAGTTGCATCTATGTTGCTGCAAATGACATTAATTTCATTCTTTTTTACGGCTGAGTAGTATTCCATTGTATATATGTACCACACCTTCTTTATCCATTCATCTGTCAATGGACATTTAGGTTGCTCCATGTCTTGGCTGTTGTGACTAGTACTGCTATGAACATAGGGGTGCACGTATCTTTTTGAATTATAGTTTTTTCCAGATATATGCCTAGGAGTGGGATTTGTGGATCATATGGTAATTCTGTTTTTAGTTTTCTGAGGGACCTCCATACTGTTTTCCACAGTGGCTGCACCAACTTACATTCCCACCAACAGGGTAAGAGGGTTCCCTTTTCTCCACACCCTCTCCAGCATTTGTTATTTGAAGACTTTTTAATGATGGCTGTTCTGACTGGTGTGAGGTGGTACCTCAGTGTAGTTTTGATTTGCATTTCTCTTATAATTAGTGATGTTGAGCATCTTTTCATGTGCCTATTGGTCATCTGTATTTCTTCTTTGGAGAAATGTCTACTTAAGTCTTCTGCCCATTTTTTGATTGGGTTTTTTGTTGTTGAGATGCATGAGTTGTTTGTAGATTTTAGCCATTAAGCCCTTGTCAGTCACATCATTTGCAAATATTTTCTCCCATTGTGTAGTTGGCTCTTCATTTGGGGGAGTAATTATTTCTGAATTACAGGGTTAGTAAATTTCACAAGGATTAATTTCATGCTCTTCTAATATTTTATTTAAATGCTTATGATTGATTCACAATACATGAAGGACAGGACAAATTTGAATTAAAATATAAAGAGTCACAATTATCAATTCAAGTGAAGAAGAAACAACTTAAATTTCTTGGAAATTAATCTGAAGTTATAATTTTGCTTATAAATATTAAGCTTTTATTCAGGAACATGAAAAACTAAGAAAATTATATATGTACATATATTAAATATATAATTTTACTTATTTATACATGTATTTAATATATGTATTAACTACACATATAAATATTTCTTCAGTGAGAAACAGAGCTAATAGAATTACTTAAAATATTAAGAGACCCCAGATAAAATCAATTTTCCTAAGTCATATTGTTTAGTGTTTCCAAATCGTTTGTACAGGAGTTTCTTGATTGTTTTATTCAATTCACATGACAACAGCAGCATAGTAAGTATCGGGTTAAAACCTCAGTTTTTAAAATTCACTGTCTTTTTGACCCATTAAAAGCAAATTCAGTTTTTTTATCTCACATTCTCATCAATTAACAGGAACAAATATCACTCTTCCTGGGCAACTTTGAGAATCAATTACATTTACTTTTATAGGACACCAAACAGTTGATGCAGCCCTTAGTGAGCACTGAGAAATATTTTCATTTGAATCAGTAAATATTTTATCATGGCTCACAAAGTTATTCACATATTTATAAAAAAAATCTTAGTTCTAAACCTAACAAGAGTTAAACCTAAGTCAGTTGGCAAAGCTTTTCACTGAAAACACAGGTGGCAGAGGAGTAATTAACATCAACAACTTGTGTTACTCCAGATTGTAAAGCTGAAAGATTACTTACATGTACGTTGGTATGAAAATAACTTGGTTTACAACCATGAAATACAAGAAAGTAAAATTTAGCTCAAATGATGATTGGTAAATGACCCATTTATACATTCAAATGATGAAACCTCCAAACCAACAACAGTTTGTAGGACTTCTGTAAATAAATTTGGTAACCTAGACCAACAAAGAACTCTCTTCTGGCTCAGTCCTACTCTCCGTAAATTCCATGGCAGGCCAGTCTGCAATACACTGCATTTTTCTTTCTGTTTTTCAGCTTCTCTTGTGATTCATCCAACACAACGATTCATTCTTCATCCTTAATGTTCTTCTATGACTGCTCAAACTCACATGCTTTGATGCAAAATTACGGTCTCTCCACGGCTTTTAAGAAACTCTTATTTTCCATTTCCCCTTACTCTACATTGGAATAAAATTGTTGCCCAGTGGACAATTTGATCCCACCTATTATCTTCAATTTAATGTTTGAAGAATAGAAGCCCTTGACCTTCACTGTTTTTTCCTAAACAATATATTGCATTTATTTGAGAAAAAACTAAAGTTTGTTTTATGTCTTCAGTATTATGTAATAAAATTTCACTTTCCTAGTCATAAGAAATAAAATCCTATAAAAAGAAACTTTTTGATTATAACAGTGATGAATGCTATAAAAAATCACAAATGTATAATGAATGGGATTTTTTTTAAGTTCTTTATAAAATACAGAATGATGCAAGAGGATAAATTTTTGATTGATTCATTTCCACTGGTACTGTCTATAAAGTCAACAGACATAATAAAAGTACTGAGTTTATGTTAACAGCATTTATGAGTTTTTAATGATAAGTAGGGTTACTAAAAATATTTTCAAAAATAATTACAAACTCTAGCAAAATATTAGAAGGATAAGAGACTGATTCACTTTTCCCAGTAGGTTTTATTAGGTTCCATAGAGGAGAGCCTGAGACAGGGATTTGGATAAATGTGTTTTATTGAAGTGTGGCAAGTAGTCCAGTCCACATATGTTCTTTCAGAACCTTGTTCGTATCTCATTTCAAGAGTTGAAATTAATTAAATCAATTTCCTTTCCCCCTTGAACCTGGATAGGCTTGTGGTAGCTCAAACCCAGAGAATGTGGTAGAGGCAATGCTTTGTGACTTCTGAGGCTAAACTGTGAGAATGCTAGAGCTTCTGCCTGGCTCTCTGTCTTGTGACTCATGCCTTCAGAGTGTTGAGTTAATATGTAAGAATCCACCATGCTGGAGGGATTATGCAAAAACACTATGCAAAGATAGTAAGAGATGTCTAAATGATCATCTCTGTTCCAGCTTACAGTCATTTGAGTTTATCCAGCATCAGCAAAAACCAGCCTTGAGATGATTTTAGCTACTCAAGTCACAGGTGAATAGAACAGATAAAAATTGTCCCCAAGCCCTACCAAATTTCAGTTAGTAAAATAAATGTTATTGTTTTTTAAAAATAAATTTATTTATTTATTTATTTACTTTTGGATGTGTTGTGTCTTCGTTTCTGTGCGAGGGCCTTCTCTAGTTGCAGAGAGCGGGGGCCACTTTTCACCGCGGTCCTCGGGCGTCTCACTGTCGCGGCCTCTCTTGTTGCAGAGCACAGGCTCCAGACGCACAGGTTCAGTAGTTGTGGCTCACGGGCCTAGTTGCTCCTCAGCATGTGGGATCTTCCCAAAGCAGGGCTCGAACCCGTGTCCCCTGCATTGGCAGGCAGATTCTCAACCACTGCGCCACCAGGGAAGCCCAATGTAATTGTTTTAAAGCCACTGAGTTTGAGAGTGCTTGTAACACAGCATTATACCATGAAGGCTGCTCTTCAAGCAAAGATGAAAGGGATTGAGAGAACCAGAGATAGCTGAGCAAGGATGAGGACCCAGGTTTGTCTACCCTTAGGCTGATCCAAGTGGGATGATGACTCTGGAGTGTAAATTACACTGCATAGGTGTCCCATCTTGAGGTGAAGAAGCTAACCCTTTTTACTCCCATAAGAGTTAGTCATTGGCTGCAGGATACCAGGTGTGGGAGCCTGTCAGATGAGGTGGGCTTTAGTTGGTCAAGGGAACTACTTTGTAGAAAGAGGCTCTATGAGCCATTAGCAACTAATGCTCACAGAAGCTAGGGGGCCTGGGTCAGTCACCAAAAGCATCAGTTATCCCAGGAGACCACAAACTTGACATGACTCTCATTGAAGCTAAGTAATAGCAGTGTAAGAGCTATCTCATAGAGATAAAATATCAAAATGTGGTAACATGGCGGAGTGAAAAGAACACAGGGTCACAAGACCAAGACTTGAGATTTGGCTTAACATTAAACTTAATTCAAACAAGCTCTCCTTTCTTCTTTCATTAAACATCTATTAAGCATCAAAATCTGGCCGAGAATTTCCATCTATGATTCAGCTTATACATTCAGCCACTTATTTGACATAACTACTTGAGAAGACTTCAAATACTTTCAAATCGAACATGCTTGAAATCAGTTATGGCATTCAGGATCCTTGACGGAAAACTCAGTCCTCTCTCACCGTTCTGTATTTCCAGTTGTTTAAGGCAGAAACGTAAGAGAGATTCTTGACACTTGCCCCCCACCATCCCATTTCAACAAGATAATTCTCATCTTTCCTTCTCTATCCCCACAGTAGCCTCAACTTATGATCTCTCATCTTGAATAGTTTTTTAAATGGCTTCCTAGATCTCCACCTAGGTAATTTCAAATTGGATATTTCCAGCATGCTTAAAACCTTAACAAGATGCCTCATTAATCTTTTGTGCATAAGTATAATCTTTGGCATGGCTTGCAGCAGGTACCTTCCTCTTGCATCTTTTGTCAGATCCAGCCTCCTTTTCTGTGAGCCTGCAATACGTGTTTCTTGGATTTTTTCTCCAAACCAGATTCTTAGCCCAGAATTCTCTTAGCAAACTTGTTTCCTATTCATCTTTCAAATATTGAATCAGTGGTGAATTTTCTCTCTTTCCCCTCAACAGGGACTAAGTCAAACCTCCATATTGTATCTGGCACTCTGTACCACCCCTGCATAGTATTTTTCAAAGTTGCAACTTTAATAATCTAATTGTGTGATTATTTGATCAATATTCATTTACTCCACTGGGTTGAAAAAAACGATGAGAGCAGGAACCAAGCTCATTTTTGTTTCCTGATGTATTCCCAGCATTTAATACTATTCCTGGCAAATGGTAAACATCCAATGAATATTTGTCAATGAATCAATCAATGAAAATGAGGTAACATTTTCTGACTTCAGAAAAGTGTATCCATAGCTAATATTACTCTTCTTTGAGAAAATCAAGACCACTTACTTTTTCTGAACAGTCAGTTTATGTTCAGAAAATCCTATTAGTTACACATGCACTTGATGCTTTTCATGTGCAAATGGAGAAAATAGAGTACAGATGCTTTGCAATACAGGTTTCTTTCTCTCTCAAAAATCTCTTTGAATGCTTAAAAACATTACACATTAATATTTGAAAGTACTTAGTAATGTCAGGAATAATTATCAAGTAATCTATAAAAGCATGTAATTACTTTCTGCTGACATGGCACTTGTAATGTAATTGCTTTTGGAGGAAAAATACTTGAGCACACATAAAAAATGAAATTACAGAACCCTGGGCTAAAAAAAAAACCACCAAGCCTCTTTTTTTCTATGCTAAAAAGAATAATGTCACAAAAAGAGGAAAAAGAAAGAGTGAGATAGACAAGATAACAGTGAAAGGAGGAGTAGGAAGAGAAGACTAGGGAAACAACAGCAACCCCCAAAAAGAAAGAGAAAAAAGTAATTTTAAGATCTCAGAATGTGCTCATTTTTAAAATTTCTGTATGAGACTAGTTTCTCCCTCACTTTTTTTGTTTTTGAAAAAAAACACAAGGGTATTGTCAATGAGAATGGAAGTATGATCCTCCTAGCTTCTTCAAATACATATGTATATGTATAAATAACCTACAATATTATTTTCACATATATTTTGAAAACTCAAAATGGTATATGATGGAAAAAAGCCAACAGATTACTGCATCATCTCATACCTTTCCAAATAGGCTGAAAGAATTTGGCCTGTTGTGAGTCTTAGTTCAAGTGAGCTATTCTAAATGTCTCATTAACATCAATAATGCAGGAGTGACACTGGCCCATCCATCGGACAAAGTGTGATTGGGCAGCAGGGTCTTACTCTAGGGCCTCACTTCTTCTAATGTTCGAAGGCAGTGGAAGTATCTCATTTCTTTATGTTGAATGTCTATGATACTTGTTTAGATTAGGAAATATGATATGTGTACAAAACAAATGAAAACAGATGGCAAGCCAGCGTCTCTTAAAAAATCTGTTTGAAAATTAAGGGAGAATTCCGTTCTCTTTGCTTAAATACATTCCCATATCTCTCTAGCTTGGGTCATTGTTTGAATCCCAAATCAGCGAGGAGTTCAGTGTGATTTTTATCTAACTGTAGTAGGCACAACTGAGTTTCATTCTGCTTAACTGGACAGGAGAAAGCAGAGATGTTACAGAACCAAGGAATATCTGCTTGATGTTAATCTGGATTTTAGTGGTGGCTTCATGTTTTTCCCACGTTACTCACTTGTAGTAAATTGGGATATTACAGCTTAGGAAAGAACATATTTTAGAGCCTCAATCCTGGCTGTAGAGCACCTTTCAAAATGTGGTGGGATGAATCTGTGATAGCAGGTTATGGCCGGAGCCCAGGGCTTTAAATGTTTTAAAATGTAAAAGTCAAAAATTAAATGAAACCATGTATTACTCAGGGTCCATCAGTGAGGCAGAGCCAACAGGACTGGGGTTTGGGGGAGGCAGGGACTAATATATATACACACAGACAGACACATATATACACACACATGTATATGGAGAGAGAGAGGAGATTATCTATCCATATTATACCTAGAGAGATTTATCTTAAGGAATTGGTTCATGTGAATGTGGAGGATGGCAAGTCCAAATTCTGCAGGGCAGGTGGGAGACCCAGAGAGGAGCTGATACTGCAGCCTAAGTCCAAATGCAATCTTCATTTGGACAGCATGAAGGCAGGATACTCCTATGAGGATACTCCTCATACCTCTTTGAGTTTTTTGTTTGTTTGGTTGATTTTTTGTTTTGTTTGGGCTGTGTTATGTGGCATGTGGCATCTTAGTTCCCTGACCAGGGACCGAACCCATTCTCCTTGCAGTGGAAGCACGGCATCCTAACCACTGGACCACCAGGGAATTCCACCTCTTTCAGTTTTCACCTAAGGCTTTCAACTGACTGGCCGAGTCTCACCCACATTAGGGAGGGTAATCTGTTTGACTCAAATGTTTACTTTAAATATTAATCTCATCTCAAAAAAAATACCTTCACAGCAATACGCAGATTGGTGTTTGACCCAATATCTGGGTACCAATGGCCCAGCCAAGTTGACACATCAAATTAACCATTCCAAGGCATGCTCCTTAAATTTTCAGGAAATGAAAAACAATATGCTACATTTTATGTATTTTAATCACAATCTAGGGAGAGTGTGTGGTATTTAAGGCAATGAGCGGGTTACCATTTAAAATAAATCCTTTGATATTTAATTTTCATGTTAGATATCCTTGATAACTACATGTCCAGAATGGGAAATAACATAAGAAACTGACTGCTTATCAAATAACTGTTAGTTAGAGATGTCTGCCACTGACAATAACTTTTTTTTAAATTGAGTCCTGGGGAGAGAGTATGCTGTAAAAGGGTGAGGGAAATGATTTAAAAATTAAAAAGAATAATAAACACATATACCCATGACAGGTGTACTTAGCAACTGTTATACAAGCTTTATGCTTTAGGATTTAAAATTTAAAATATGTACAGGAATAGCTGAATTCCCCTTTCAAACTCAATTCTTTGCAGAACTCCCATGCCAGAATGAGTCATTCATTCTGTTTGGTTGGATTGTTTCAGTCTGTTTCCTGTATTTTATATTCATATGTATTCTTAAAATATACCTTGTCTTGATTTATAGAAGCTATAATCTTTTGTTACAAATAAAAAAAGATATATAAAACACATCTGTTGGTCTCACAATTAAAACAAATAGGCTAGTCTTCACAATTACTCTTAAATTCTCTTATTCGTTGAATTCAGAGATTACATTGCCCACCCATGGAGAAATAATACAACAGGCCATTCATTAGTATTGTAAACAAAAAATAAATGAATGTTTCATTATTTTGGAGTAGAAATGTAAATACACATTGAACCTCATGGTGAAATTGTAAAATAAATTATGGATAAGAAGTAGACTCTAACAAAATGTAATTTTCCTCTTTATTTTTGAATTTTCATTTTTGGCTGCGTTGGGTCTTTGTTGCAGAGCACGGGCTTTCTCTTGTTGCAGCGTGTGGGCTTTCTCTAGTTGCAGTGAGAGGGCTGCTACTCTTTGTTGTGGTGCACGGGCTTCTCATTGTGGTGGCTTCTCTTGTTGTGGAGCACGGGCTCTAGGCACACAGGCTCAGTAGTTGTGGCACACGGGTTTAGTTGCTCCGCGGCATGTGGGATCTTCCCGGACCAGGGCTCGAACCTGTCCCTTGCAGTGGAAGGTGGATTCTTAACCACTGCACCACCAGGGAAGTCCCTGAATTTTATTTTCAATGACAAGCACATAACCTAGAGTCTGGAAGAAAATTAGAGAAAATAAGAATGGCTAATAGAAAAATGGATAAAATTTGTAAATCAAAATAGAACAAATAAAAATGTAGTAAAATCATAATCTCTTGTTGCAGCGTGTGGGCTTTCTCTAGTTGCAGTGAGAGGGCTGCTACTCTTTGTTGTGGTGCACGGGCTTCTCATTGTGGTGGCTTCTCTTGTTGTGGAGCACGGGCTCTAGGCACACAGGCTCAGTAGTTGTGGCACACGGGTTTAGTTGCTCCGCGGCATGTGGGATCTTCCCGGACCAGGGCTCGAACCTGTCCCTTGCAGTGGAAGGTGGATTCTTAACCACTGCACCACCAGGGAAGTCCCTGAATTTTATTTTCAATGACAAGCACTTAACCTAGAGTCTGGAAGAAAATTAGAGAAAATAAGAATGGCTAATAGAAAAATGGATAAAATTTGTAAATCAAAATAGAACAAATAAAAATGTAGTAAAATCATAATTCTGTTTATTCCTGTATTAAAAATATTAAATCACTAATATTTGAGTATAATTATTGAAGACAAAACTAAAAATTTTCTTCTTTCTTTTTATTATCTTACCAGATCAATATTTTTAAGATGAAATTTTTTGATATACACTCTAAACTCACATAAAATCTAAGTATTTTTCAGCTATCCTAAATTTTTTTTTTTTTTTTTTCGGTACGCGGGCCTCTCACTGTTGTGGCCTCTCCCGTTGCGGAGCACAGGCTCCGGACGCACAGGCTCAGCGGCCATGGCTCACGGGCCCAGCCGCTCCGCGGCATGTGGGATCCTCCCGGACCGGGGCGCGAACCCGTGTCCCCTGCATCGGCAGGCGGACTCTCAACCACTGCGCCACCAGGGAAACCCCCTAATTTCTTTTAGTTTATGCTGTGTGTGTTGTGATATGGTACAGAGAGAGCGTATTCTACACCAGATGGCCTGCATTATATTCCAGCATGGCCACTTCCTCCTGTGTGTATTTCATCAAATTACTTAGTCTCTATATGCCTCCATTTCCTCATCTGTAATATGGGAATAACAATAGTAATACCTGGTAAAGGTGAGAATAAAATTAATATGCATGAAGTGCTTAACATAATGCCTGGTGCAAAGTAAATCTGTTAAAGTATCAGCTGTTAACATTCAAGCATTGCCAGTAGTTCTGGTATTTTGTTTCCAAACTAAATACATATTCCCCAGCCTAGCATTGAAGTCCTTCCACGACGTTGATCCAGCCTAATCTTTTAGACGTTTAATATAAATATGCCTGTAAATAAACTAGTGTTTGTTAGCTTTTATACTATTACATGCTTGAATTACCACCACAGCATCAAATTACGGCTTAGAATTTAAAACCTCTATAGGAATTTGCTGCCTAGGCAGAAAATTTTTCTAAATTATCACCTTGTTATCCATATGATGTTTGAAAACATGGTTAACAATACTATTATTTAATTAACATATATACACTACTATATATAAAATAGATAATCAACAAGGATCTACTGTATAGCACAGGGAAGTCTACTCAATATTACATAATAACCTATATGGGAAAGGAATCTGAAAAAAGTTGGTATATGTATAACTGAATCACTTTGCTGTACACCTGAAACCAACACAACATTGTAAATCAACTATAATCTAATATAAAATAAATTTTTTAAAAAATTGATAGAAATCAGAAAAAATTAATACTAATATTTAATGGAATCACTAGTCATGAAAAAATTTAATATGAAAGAAACACATATGCTTTCTTGTTGAATCAAATCCACATAATGGTCATGCTTAACTCACATACTTCATCCTTCATGAAACATAAACAGTAAAAACAGATGCTTTTTCACTTAGCCTAGCCCTGTGGAATCATTTCCAGTTACAGTGGCAGATGTGGCAAAAGATTACGCTTATAAGGATGGATAAACCTGTGCAAAGCCATCTTAGTCAGTAGGAAGAACACGATTGTTCAGTGACCTCAAACATTTTGTCAAGACATTAAATATTCTCTTGCTTGTTATAAATGCATAGGGAAGTGAAAAAACAATAGTAAAAATAATGTTTACTTAGTACCTTAAATTTAAAATAGTAGAATAGTGAGAGCCAGATTGTTTTATTCTTAGTAAAATCTTTATTTTAATTTTATTGGAATATAGTTGATTTACAATGTTGTATTAGTTTCAGGAGTACAGCAAAGTGATTCAGTAATACATATACATATATTCATTCTTTTTTTAGATTCTTTTCTCATATAGGTTATCACAGAATATTGAGTAGAGTTCCATGTGCTCTACAGTAGGTCCTTGTTGATCATCTATTTTATTCTTAGTAAAATCTTATCCAGATTACAAAGTTCTTGCTTCTCATGACAGAACTTATATTTGGAGAGAGCTTTCTTTGGATCATTTAAATATTTTAAATATTCCATTTTGTGACTTTATTCTGGCTTATTCGTTTTACATCTTTTGCTATTCTTTTTAGTTATTACCCTGCAAATTAAGATATACATGCTTGATTTACTGAGGTCTAATATAATTTAGTTCTGTTACCATTTGCCAGAAAAATACAATGTTTTCAGAGCATTTTAACTCCATTAATCATCTTCTCAAGAGTAAAATACGTCAGTTTTTCTTTTCATATAATATCCAGTATTCAATGAAGCATTACCAAACTTACCAGTAAATAAGCCCATATGACTGAAAAAAAGGAAAAAAAAACAGACCACTTGACATAACCCATAGGAGGTTTAGATATCAGAATATTCAGGCAAAGTTCTTGAAATGTGTATGGTTTATGTATGCCAGAAATTAGATGATATAATAAGGAATTACATCAGAGAATTCTATAGTATAAAAAATATCAAATGGAAATTTTAAATTTGAATAATGCAATAAATAAAACTTGGAGCTGAATAGATGAATCTAACAGCATTTTAAAATAGAAGAACAAATTCATGAACTGGAAGATCAGTGCCAAGCTGGCATTTTTCCAACAGTATGAATTTGCTTTACCATCTAAAATTCAAACACTGCAAGTTGCCACATTGGTAGAATAAGAGGGAAAATATATGCACTTAAATACATCAAAAAAATGTATCCAGATATACAGTCTTGGATAAAAATCTTAGGATATTAAGAATAGAAGGCAATGTGTTCAATATTATTTTTTAAAAAAAGACACATTTGGGAAATAAAGTTACAACGGGGTAATTCAGTTGTACTTGGCTCTCATTTGGCAAAAATATTGTACTTCGGCTAGTACCCAAGCTTCTTTTACCCTCTGTGCCTATAATTGAAGTTTAATTAGCCTGAGTTGTTTGTGCTGTAATCCCAAACACTCCCTCTGGTGGCTACCTGAAGATAGAAGATAATTTACTGTCATATCTAAATCCAAACAAAAGATATATTTATGAACTTGGGAAAGATAATATTCTTAAAGTATAAATATCAAAAAAATTAAGTAAAAGAGTGATTAATTTGACTACAGTCAATTTAAAAACATTCTGTGTAAGCAAAGAAATAACCAAATTTGTTGGACAGAGCTTTAATATCTAGGTATATTTAAAGAATACCTACAAATCAATGAGGAAAACTCATTTGATTCTAATCAAATTAGAAAATTGGCTAAGAACAATAATAAACAATTCATAAAATGAAAAAAAAAGTGAAGGGAAAATAAACACGTATTAATCAGGATAAATCAAATAGAAACAATGGAATATTTCTCATTCATCATTCTTGCAAAAATTAAAAAGTCTGACATTATCAATTTTTAATGAGGATATGGGAGAATGGATACTCTCCATACACTGCTGGTGAAGGAGTAAAATGGATCAGCCACCTTGGAAAACAATTTGGTCTTAAATAACAAAACAAAAAAAATGCATAGTCTTACTAACTGAAAATACTCCTTAGGCAAATTGCATAAGCTTTGTCTCAGTTTTCTATTTGTAAAACAGGAATAATACTGGCACCTATTATAAAAATATCATGAGGATAGAATGAGTAATCACGTGCAAAGCATATGAAATACGATGCTATTATTTTAAGCTAGGGGAAACTAATACATATGTACGTGAAGACATTAACAAGTAAACATTGCTGGTGTTGTCTGAGTATAATCTAATTATCCATCGTTAAGGTAGTAATATAAATGAGCTCTAGTCTCATTATTTAAATATTTCTATATTAATTCAACAAAAAGTAAAAAAATTAATTACTATATAGCTAAACAGGGCATTGAGGCTTAAGTAGTATGAGTGGTTTTCATTGGTCAAATGGCAGAGAAATCCATGTTTAGTATGGCACAATGACCAAAACCAGAAAAGTAAGGAGAGAGATTTTATTCAGGTATTTGCAGTGGGAGAGCACCTCAGATCCTAAGATTAGCATATCTGGCAGGGTGGTTTTGTCATAGTCATTTACAGGGAGGCGTGGACAATTTTCAGATGGACTGATTTACCATTGGGGTTATTCTGCAAGTAGAGGACGTTTCAGTCCCCTACAGGACTGAGAACAGGATATGTTTTCTCTGTGTTTAGCTAGTTTCAGGGGGACAGACAATTCTGAATTTGTCTAATAATCATTTGGCAAAGAATGAGAGGTTGGCGGGTGCAAAGCAGGTGCAGGAAAAGTGGCGGGTCTGTGCTGCCCTTGTCAATATCACTTGAAAAACTTAAGTAAAATAATACCATAAAGTGTGTATACACACACACACACACAAACACCACTTATGTTTACATGTGAAATTAGAAAGAGAAGCCTGATGATTTTATACAAAATGGTATGATAAGGAATGTCTCTGGAGCAAGGGAAAGGGAACGTTTCTTGTATTAGATACCACAGGTGACTTCAGCTTTAATATTTATTTTCTTAAGAATAAAACAAAGTATTCATGACAAAATCTTGCCATTTTTTTCTGACCATTAAGGATAAATATGGGGCTTCCCTGGTGGCGCAGTGGTTGAGAATCTGCCTGCCAATGCAGGAGACACAGGTTCGAGCCCTGGTCTGGGAAGATCCCACATGCCGCGGAGCAACCAAGCCCGTGAGCCACAGTTACTGAGCCTGCGCGTCTGGAGCCTGTGCTCCGCAACAAGAGAGAGGCCGCGATAGTGAGAGGCCCGCGCACCGCGATGAAGAGTGGCCCCCGCTTGCCACAACTAGAGAAAGCCCTCGCACAGAAACGAAGACCCAACACGGCCAAAAATAAATAAATAAATAAATTATTTTTTTTTAAAAAAAGAATAAATATGAATGTCATTATAGTATTATTTTCAAGAGACGAAGGAAAATAAGTGGAAATAAAAGAAAGAGAAGTGAAAGTTAAGAAAAAACAGGAGAGATGAGGAAAAGATGAGCTCAAGAATGTCAAAATTGCTGAAGTGTTACATTAAATGAGGAGCGGACTCTGTTTGCTTTGGTTTCATAAAGAACACTGAAATCTTTAGTGAAAGTAAAGGTGACGGAGTCAGAGTGAAGTGCATCAAGGAAAGAGAATGCTCTTCCTGGCTTGCAGACAGGTTGCCTTCTTGTCCTCCCATGTCAGGGAGAAAACTCTGGTGTCTTTTCCTCTCCTTATAAGGACACCAGCTCTATCAGATTAAGGTCACACCATGATGACCTCACTTAAGCTTCATCACGTCCTCACAAGCCCTAGCTCCTAATACGGTCATGTTTGTGGTTAGGGTTTCAGTATACGAATTTGGGGGGGGGGGCACAAATATTTAGTCTGTAACATACCCTGATCACAAGAAAGATCAGTTAAATTGGAACCAGAATTCTTCACAAGGAGAACTCTGCATTTTTGCTCTAATTTAAACTCGCTACTCACACAGTGCCGGGCACCTAATAGGACTCTAATGGCATCTGTTAAAGAATGAATGGGATCCATAGATGGATGCCTTATAATTAAGCCATTGCCTTGAAAACCAAGTATAGGTGGGTCTTGTTTTATTTTATCCACTCTGACATACTTGATCTTTTAATTGGTATATTTAGGCCGTTCACATTTCAAGTGATTATTGATATAGTTGGGTTAATATCTACCATGTTTGTAACTCTTCTATTTGCTGTCCTTGTTCTTTGTTTCTCCTTTTCTCCTTTATTTCTGCCTTCAGTGATTTCAACTGAGCATTTTATGTGAACCCTCTCTTAGCATAGCAGTTACACTTCTTTTGAAAATTCGTAGTGGTTTCCTGGAGTTTGCATTTTATATATATGTAAGTAACCTACGTCCACCTTCAAGTAACACTGTGCTGCCTTACGTGTAGTCCAGGTAATTTATAACAGAACATCCCCAACTCCTCTTTCCTGCCCCTTATAACACTCATGTCATTTGTTTTAATCATTCACATCCTATAATCACCCACTACATTGGTACTATTATTATTGTACAATTATTTGTTAGGTCAATTAAGCATAAGAAAAAGAAATCTTTTATTTCATTTTCCATCTCCTACACTTTTTCTTTCTTTATGGAGATCCAAGTTTCTGACCTAACTCATTTTCCATCTGCATACAAATCAGTGTTTCTTACAGGGCAGTTCTAAAGTGATGAATTCCCTGTTTATTGGGGTTTTTTGTTTGTTTGTTTCTGAGAAAGTCTCATTTCTCTTTCATTTTTGAAGGATAATTTTGCTGAATATAGAATTCTAGGTTGGTGGGGTTTTTTTCTTTAAATGATTTAAATACTTCACTCTTCTTTCATGCATGGTTTCTGACAAGGAGTCCACTGTAATTTTTACTGTTTCTGTAGAGATAAGGTAGTTTTTTCCTCAAAGTTCTGCAGAAACCACTTTCTCTTTGGTTTTCTGCTATTGGAATATGATATGCATAAGTGCAGCTTTTTGGTATTTATTCTGCTTTGTGTTCTCTACATTTTCTGGGTCTATGGTTTGATGTATGCCATTGATTTTGGAATATTTTCAACCACTGTTACTTCAAATATTTTTTCTGCTCGCCCTCTTTCTTCTCCTTCTCGTATTCCAATTATAAGTATGTTACATCTTTTCACATTGTCACACAGTTCTTGGTAATTCGGTTCTTTTTTTTTCCCAATTTTTTTCTCTTTGCATCTCTGTTTTGAAGTCTCTATTGCCATCTCTTAATGCTCACAGATTCTTTCTTTTGTCTGTGTCTACTCAACTGATGAGCCCTTCAAAAGCATTCCTCATTCCTTAACAGTGTGTGTGACTTCCAGCATTTCATTTTGCTCCTTTCTTAGAGTTTCCATCTCTCTGCTTGTATCATCTAACTGTTCTTGCACATTGTCTACTTCTTCTATTAAAGCTCTTAGTATGTTAATCAGGCTTACTTTAAATTCCCTGTATAAGAATTCCAAAATCTGTGCCATATCTGAGTCTGGTTGTAACGCTTACTTTGTCTCTTAAGACTATGTTTGTTCTTGCTTTTCATAGCATGCTTTTGAATTTTGTTGAAAGACAGACATGGTATATTAGGTAATAGAAAATGGTGTAATGAGTCTTTAGCATGAGATTTTATGTTCATCTGGTTGAGTTGGGCTGAGTTTAACATTTGCTGTAGCTATAGGTATAAGAGGCTTCAATTTCTTTTTGTGTTTTTGTGCTTGTCTCTCTGGTTATCTTTGGGTTTCCCTAAAACCTTCTTAAATAGAGTCTGCATTTTACAGATTTTACAGCTGTAATCCACCATTGATATACTAGAGTCCTGTTGTGGTGGGAAGATGCAGGGTTATTTATCCTATAAAATTAAGATTAAACCTCCGTGTTCTAGGTGGCCTAAGTTCCTTGGCTGTGATCTTCACAGTTGTGTCTTAGCTTTTTTCTCCCCTTATGTGACATAAGGCTAGAGAGGACTAGAGTCAGAGAAATGCCCTCTCCCACGTGGGATAAGGCTCTGGCACATTGTTGCCCCTTGGAGATCAGGCCTTAGTTATGGAGAAGACTGGGTATATTTCACAAATGTTACTCTTCCTACTCCTCCTCTGCCCCCCGTCCCGCCACACCAGGGCATCTTTCTTGTCTCTCACCATGAGAACCTAGTAGGGCTCCTAAAAGTAAAACCTGTGAAAATGTGGAGCCCTACTTAAGACTGGGGCCCCCATATTTTCTTGTTCTCATGTTAGTTCACACTCAGCCTCTAGCAATCTGTCAAAATTAGCGTTGACATGTTCTTACCAGTTTACGGCCCCGTGGCTTCTGCTTCTGATAAGCTGATTGTGGCTGTGATTCTCTGGAGTTGCCTGTGTCTCCAGATTTCAGGTGGTGGTTTGCCCTGTGACCTCAGTTTTCAGCTAGGTTCAAGAAAAATCATTGATTTTTAGGTGGTTTGGCTTTTTCTTGTTGTAAGGACAGGAGAAAAGACCAGTCATTCTTTGTTAGGTCTTTAGATGAATGCTTAACATCTTAATAATACAAATAAATCTGCACCCTGGTTTTAATAGAAATGAAAAGAATCCTTAATTTGTGAGATTTGAGGAAAAGGATCAAAATGATTTGTAACAATTTGGCATGGTGATTGAAACTTTAATGTTATATACAATCCTTTTAATGAAAAATTGCTGCAAGAAAGCCAGAGTTCAATCACAGAGTCCCAGAGACTTAAAAACTTAAATCAGTCTGTTATGAAAGCCAGAAAAACATAGGTTCAATTCCTGGATCTGAGCAATTTCTCTGTGCCTCAATTTGTAAAGGTTTCTAAAGTTTCAGTTGTTAATGGCCATTTGACAGAATATATTCACTTACTTGGCCTGGATCTTTTTTTTTTTTGGTTGTAAATTGTGTTCCAAGTGCTATTTAAGCACTTAAAATATTCAAAACAGGCAAAAATCCCTGCCACCATAGAGCTTGCATTCTCATGAGAAGATAGAGAAAAATAAGTAAAATATGTGGTATACTGGAAAAGGGAAATAAAGATCCAAAGGGGAAAAACGTAGGGACTCGAAACTTGGGAATGCAGTTTTAAGTAGCATGACCAAGAAAGGGTTTTTGGGTTTTTTAAAAAATGTTGTGTTGAAGTGTAGTTGAATTACAGTGTTGTGTTAATTTCTGCTCTACAGCGAAGACTCGGTTATACATATATATATATATACATTCTTTTTCATATTCTTTTCCATTATGGTTTATCACAAGATATTTAAAATAGTTCCCTGTGCTATACAGTAGGACCTGTTACATATATTCTATATGTAATAGTTTGCATCTGGTAATCCCAAACTCTCACTCCTACCCTCTCCCACCTCCTCCCCCCTTGGCAACCACCAGTCTATTTTCTACATCCCTGATTTTGTTTCTGTTTCATAGATAGATTTATTTGTGTCATATTTTAGATCCCACATGAGTGATATCATATGATATTGGTCTTTGTCTGACTTACTTAATGTGATAATCTCTAGGTCCATCCATGTTGCTGCAAATGGCATTATTTCATTCTTTTTATGGCTGAATAATATTCCATTGTCTATATGTACCACATCTTCTTTACCCATTCATCTGTTGATGGACATTTAGGTTATTTCCATGTCTCAACATCGCTAATTATCAGAGAAATGCAAATTAAAACTACAATAAGGTACCACCTCACATGGGTCAGAATGGCCATCATTAAAAAGTCTTCAAATAACAAATGCTGCAGAGGGTGTGGAGAAAAGGGAACCCTCCTGCACTGTTGGTGGGAATGTAAATTGGTGCATCCACTGTGGAAAACAGTATGGACGTTCCTCAGAAAACTAAAACTAGAATTACCATATGATCCAGCAATCCCACTCCTGGGCATATATCCAGACAAAACTATAATTCAAAAAGATACATACACCCCTATGTTCAAAAGAAACGGCTTTTTAAAAAGATAACATTGGAGTAAAAGCCTAAAGAAAATGAGGGACTCAACCATGCAGGTCACTGGGAAAAAGTATTCCAGGCAAAAGCAAGAGCAAGTGCAGAGACTCTAAGGCAGGTATGTGCCAGAATGATAGAGAAACCAGGAAACTAGTGCTGCTGGATCTGAGTATAAAAGGAGGAGAAGTCAGAGTAAAGGCAGGGTGAGGGAGGGGAGGAAATTGGCTGTCTCGCAGATTCCCTTGGGTCTCATAGACCATTTTAATATTGCAAGGACTTTAGTCGTGAATCTGAGTAAGACCGAAATCCACTGGAGGGTTTTGATCAAAGAACTGACATAACATGACATCAGTTTCAATAAAACCACTCAGCTAGCTGTGCCTGACAGCGAGCAGAGAATTGAGAGGATGTAAAAGAAATAGCTTGAGCATCTCTTCGAGGAATGTTTCTAGCTATTTACTGGAAAATAGAGCTTCATGTCCTATCGAACGCCATCATGGCCATGACAAAGGGTGAAAGGAGTGAACTCTGGGACTGATAGCAGTTGACTGGAAGGAGATGCAGGAAAAAGGAAGGAGTGCAGATAAGAGGTAAACACAGGCCTCCTGCACTCAGCGCCGGGGTCCCAGGAGCAGCATCATGACCTCGGGGCTGGGGTTAGAGGTTGGCAAAGGAGAAGAGGGCTCCGTGCAAGGGGACGTGGAGTGTCCCAAAAGGAAAAAAGTAATAATAAACTTGGAGTTTTGCTAAGATTTGAGACTGACAACAGCTGTCTTATTTTGATTCTAGTGCACTATCTTAGAATCACTCAGGCGCTTTTATACAACATTAATTTTTTCTTACCTCCTACCTAAGACGGAGTTGTCTTGCTGTTTAGTCTGAAAGTTCTTTAGTTTGTTTGCTTGACTAATACAATTTTTATTATTCCCTGGCCCACTTCCCCAACCTTTTCGTATAAATACTTCTTTCAGACACATTAAAATGTGACCTCATTTTCAGACAAATATGCTTCTCATGTGTATCAGCCCAAACTGTTTAGTAATTCCAGAATGATATATTTTATTCTGGCTGCATAGAACTTTAATTTTCTATTGTGATCAAAAAAAAAAAACCAATATAAATTCCTTTGGGAAATGTGTCCCTGGGAGAGGATAGAAACATAAGTGAAACATGAAACTGACGAGAAATGAGAATCCACTAAACATTTGCACATTGACTTGAGAGCACTTTGCAGCTTGCTGCTGCATTTTCTAAATTAGGATTTGATAGAGTGAGGCTTTATATCTTCTCCTGTATAAGAGCATCGTTAAAGTTATTCACACTACGTCTGAAGTCTTAGATTATTGAGAATCATCGTCTCTCTGTCAAAGCATGTGTTTACTAATTGGTAACGGGAATAGACGGTGTGAAAAAATACACAAGGTATTAGAGGTAATTTATTTTTTGAAAGCAGTTGTTGAAGTTTGACATTACATTCAGTTAACACTTCTAGAGACTTTTAAAATCCTTCTCCCTCCCAGGCAGGACACAGGTTCTCTGCTTTCACAAGGCTGATGAACAGACGTTGCTTTTTGATTTTCTTTCCACGCATTTGAATAGAAATTACAAACCACTGCTTGCTGTCTTTGCCAGATGTTATATCAACATTTTTAACAGCTGTGATGTCCTCTAGATACAAATTTAAAATTCCAACCTTTCAAAATGACAATCATTGTCAATATTTCAAATGTCTCTTTGGTTAGAAGGGAAGATCCCAGAGTAGAGCTAAAAATCTATCCTAAATAAATTCTGGGAAAGGAGAAAAGCTTAAGCAATTGGCAGTAAGCACCATGAACGAAGGTTGTATTTCTTGTTACACAAAATAGTCTACCTTTTCCAAACAGCAGACATTTTAATATAATTTCAGCAGTTCCTCTGCTGGATGGTGGCCACCTTTTCTGTTAATAACACTTTGGTAACTGAATTCTGATATTTAGGTTGAAAAGCGGCTGGAACTGGGCTTCACGGGAATATTTTAGAGGTTGGAAAAAAGTGCCCAGTTCTTCTGCCTCCCTGCTCCCATGATCACGATGCTCTACCCTCGTGGTGTCTAAAACCTAAAATAACTTAAGAATGGCAAATTATTATTTCTCATAATTAGAGATAAAAGTATTCACTGGCCAGATTTTAAATTAGAAATGAGTCTGATTATCTCCTTTCAGCAAGTAACTTGTAACAAATGGAGGAAGGATCCTGAGCCTGAAAGGAAAGAGCACCGTGGTGGTATCAAAATAGAAAGCAGGGAGAGGAAATAAACTTGAAATGAGTGATACAGTTCAGATCATCAAAGGAGAATTAGCCATATTTTCTCACCATGTTGTGAGACTTGCTTCTGACCTCATCTGCCCTGGCAAGGCACCATAGTTCATTGCACATATGTTTTGATTAATGTAGAGCATAGACAGGTGTATGTATAAAAATACGTATGTATAGACTGGACAAACAACAAGGTGCTACTGTACAGCACAGGGAACTATATTCAGTATCCTATGATAAACCATAATGGAAAAGAATATAAAAACTGTATATATACGTGTAACTGAATCACATTGCTGTACAGCAGAAATTAACACAACATTGTGAATCAACTGTACTTCAATAAAATAAATGTATATGTATATATTTTTTTCTTTAAAATTTAATAGACATAATTCAAAGTGACAAATTCACCTCAGTGAATAGTATTTATACATATCAACACATAAAATTATAGAAAATGCAGATTTAAGGAGGGTGTGGATACGTTGGATTCAATTTATCATCACTGAATAATTGTGGAAAATAACAGAAAGGGCTAAAGTGTATTGATCTTCCCTAACGCTGCTCACGTCCTCCGCCTGGTGTTGTAACATCAACAAACAATTTTTCCAAGAGACCAGGCAACAATATTTTTTTTTGCATCAGAGCTTAAAAACCAAGTAAACATCAACTAACCCGGCAGAGTAGGAAAGTAGGTAATCTAGCCCACACTTGGAGCTGAACTCCTAAAAGACTACACCCTAGTAATAGGGAGGGTCTGAAAGAAAACTGCTATTTCAGGAGCTGTTGTTTGCCTTTATGACATATCAGTGGACCAGACAACCTCTAATCTTGAAATACAACAAGAGTCAAATACTATCAGCACTCGCAAGCACGTGGAAAAAATAAACCAAAGCGTTATCTAGAGGAATAGAATGTTATTCCAGGGCTGATGCTATTCACATCTATTTTTCTTAAATACAGTGTCTGGTATATAATCAAAGATGATCAAGAACAGGTGTAGCCACATGACAAAATGACCAAGAACCAACTCCCCCTGAAAAGAAGCCACTAAAAACAAACTTGAAAAATTCAACAATTAACTAGAAATCCTAAAATTAATGTGGCAGATTTGGAGAAAACAATTAAAAACTAAAGAGGAAAATACAATAACAAATTTAATAAATTAATGGATGAGTTTAGCAGATTAAAAATAGCTGAAGAGAGAGGTGTAATGCATGTGAAGACAGGTCAGAAGAAATTATGCAAAGTGACTGGCAGAGGCGGAAGAGATGGGGAGAAAAGAGATGATTTGGAATAACTAGCATGTATTAAGTGGATTCCCAGGAAAAGGATAACAAAAATGAGGTAGAAACAATATACAAACCTTAAAGTTTGTAGATTAAAAACACCAATTTTCAAATGCAAGAATTCCAATACATTCAATGAAAGATACTATAACTAAATTCACAATTTATAGAATTTCAAAAAGTCAGATACAAAGAAAAAAATATTTTAAATGAACCCCTCAAAACCCAGATTATTTTTAGAGAATTGAGAGTATAAAGTTCTCTCAAGGGCAATAATGAAAGTCAAAAGACAATTTAGCCTATGCTTGATGATAAATTCACCCAAATTCTTAGAGTAAACCAATAAAATTTTATTTCTTGCCCACATCTCTATTCAGTTAGGACTGGATGAGTTTTCCCCATACTGTATGCATGCCACCTGGGATGCAGAGCCAGAAAAGGGAGGGCGGAAGGGGTCTGAAAGATGGTTTTAGGAGCTGTGTTGGAAAGTGCCTTATTTCATTTCTGCTTGTTTCACATGGGCCAGAACCCAGGTATTTGGTCCATACCTAATTATGAAGGAGTCTGAGAATGTGGAAGACACATTATTTCATGACCCGTAGCTCTGTCTCTAGATATAAGGGACCCTTTTGGTCATATCCCACAGAGAGAATACAGTTAACTTCTTCTGGGAGAGAGACAATACAAAGTCACTTTCAGTCACTGAGTTCAGCTCAAAGTCCAGGATCTATAAATAATGTCCTATCTTCAGAAAGTGAAAGAATTGAATAAAACTGTTATTTTTCCATAGCAATGTTGTAATCCGGCAGATAGTACATCGATGTTTTCCTGCTATGCGGGGCTGGGGGGACTGCTAGTAGTATTGTCCTACTCTTGCCTGTTTTTTTTGTTTATTTGTTTTTGTTTTGTATAGTTCTCATCTTTCATGATTTTATACCGCATTTGAAGACATTTGGGGTTAAGCCCTTTTAAAGAAGCCAAACATCTTTCTTAGCCATTTCCTGTCAGTGGAAGGATGAGTCCGTAAAAGTTGTATAAAATTAAAATTTCAGAGGCTTTTTAGAAATCTAGGCTTGCTGTTTCTTGGGCAATTTAATTTTCTCAAAATATACATTGACTTTGATTTGTGGAAGATTATTTGGTTCCATGTGCTAGTAACAATATCCAAAGTGTTCTCAATCATATTTGGTGCATATGCTTCATTTCTTTTTCTTCATCTCTTTCTCTCTCTCCCATCTCCCCCACCTGCTTCTGTCTCTTTCTCTCCTTTCAGTGCAGGCTATGCCAAACTTTTATTCTGATGTTTTCCCTGAGTTATTTTATCCAACTGGTAATTCTTTTGGTTACAACATTTTAATCATGTTCTAACGTTTTCCCTGAGGCACTTTATTCAACTGAGTAGTTTTTCTCAGCCTTTGTCATCCAAGGATCTTTTCAATATTATCTATTTTGGGGGGGATTTCTGTACTTTAAGGGTCTCAACTACCAGGGCTCCTTCTATTCCCATTCATTTTTTGGTTTGTTATCTGGTCAAAAATTTCCTAAACTCAAGTCTTTCTCTCAGTACCTTCATAAAGGTAGTCAAAGAGGCCAACACGCAGTGCTAATATTTAGTTTTATAGTGTCGTTCCTTGGAATTTCAGTTAGTTGGCACCATCAATGTGACTACAAGAGTCAGTTTAATTGAACTTTTTGCTACAGCCTAACATGGATCTCCAGGCAATCTACCAATGACTACCAGATGGTCTAGTCTCCTGTCTGGACAAGAACACACGGTCCATCTCCCTTAGCTGCCTTTAATTAGCGTCTCTTTTCTTCTTTATCCAAGATCACAGGGTAAATTTGAATCGCTAGCTTGGGCTTACTCTCCACAACTTAGTAACTTCATCTGGAGAGGAAACTGTATCCCAGTCTGGACTTCACACGGTTTTCCAGTGAAGTGCTCGGTATACGTGGAATCTGTGTCAAAACACTCAAAATGAAGAGGCAAAAAGATATTAAGAATCATTCAAAATCCAGTGGCTAGAATACCAATTCCACAACCTTTTCATTTTCCAAGATGGTCATATATTCTAATTCTTTATCAAGAAAAGTGAAAGTTTTTTGAGTCATTTTACACTAGCCAAAGGTCATCTGATCACGAGGGAGGATTTGGTTATCAAATATAAGGGGAAACTAACCCTCTTCTTCCAAACGCAGAAAAGTTATTTCCACAGTTCTCAGTGTAAAAATTGAGTCTCACCCCTAGGCATGTAGTGAACAATCAATAAATTCTAGCTGTTTTATTTTTTTAAACGAAAGAAAGACACAGTGCTTATTTAAAGCACATGTATAAAACTAAGCCATCTGTACAATTTTATTGTTCCCTGTGGTGAGAGGACCATCGGGGACTGCTAAAGAGATAGTTGTTTAAATATAAACGTTTAAGGGCACTGCATCTAAATATTTGAGTGTGTTTGCGTGTAAACTGATTAATACGTATTTAATTTATGCTCCATAGTGAATTAAAACGACCATCAGGACACACTTCACTGAACTGAAAATCAAGAGAAAAGCTGTAACGTTCATTTCAGGGACCAACTTCTATTTCAAATGTGTCTAAATGTATAGTTATGCATTTAAAATGTGTACTCTTTTTATGCAAAAGAAACAAAATAAATTGCACTGAGACCCACTTAGACACTGATTTGGAAATTGGTTCAAGTTACTGATACCTTTTTTTTTTTTTTAACATCCCTGATACATCAGCACCCAAAATAAGGTTATCAATAAATATTAATAAACATATCCTTTATGTCCAAAAGGTAGATGATTTTTGTATTTAAAATTTTGCATATTTATGTTTGACTCCTCCAAAGTGAGCAGTAAGGTAGAATATACCTTCAGAAAACATCTCTGAAGATGTTAAATTTTATATTTACATTCTTGATAGAACTGGTCATTTATCCGAGAAAAACAGTATTGTTTACCCAAAAAAACCCACCTTATTTCATTATTAAAGAAGAATGAGTAAAGTCAACACAATTTGGTAGCTGAACTTGAAGCAGGTGGTAGCCCTTACACATACTGAGAAGAATGTGGAGGTTCTCCTTGGCTTTGTGTAATGAGAACAACCTGGATGCTGAACTTGAATACATTCTGGTACCACTGTTTTGAGAGTTTCTCTCCTAACAACTTGAATACACAAAGTAATGCCAAAATTTATATGCCTGTGTTGATAGTCCACCATTGTACTAGCCTGTCACAAAGAAGCTTGCTTAGAGCCACCATGCCTGAGGCTTTCCCTATACTGAATCCTTACTTTTCAAAGAGAAAAGTGGGGCCCTGTTAGATAAATTCCCAAGACCTCATAATTTCATGGCGGAACTGAGACAGGTCTGATAACAGTACTGCAGCATCTACACAGCTGGGGGCTTCCATGTCAGATAACTACAGGGGACCTTCACTCCCGGATGTCCTGCCAAAACTACCTGGCTGTGATACAGGAATAGATGTTATTGGGATATGTAATAATAATTCTGTGAAAATATAAGCTGACAATTGTCACCATTAGTTGATCAATAAAGCCAAGAAGTATGAATAGGAGGTATTGAATTCCTAAAAGCATGACTTAGTTGCCCATAATTTCTATTCGGGTAATCCCATGTTGATATTATTGACTTTCCAAGCATCGGTAGAGATATTTAATAATTAAATAGAAAATTCACTATACAATTCAATAAATGAAACCTCTGTCAACTAAAGAGTTATCATAGGAAGCACACCATATCTCACCCACTGAGTCTGACCTCTTGTTTTGCTTGAGACTGAGTCCATATTAAACTGAAAACCAAATGTGTAATCGGCCACAGCTCTTAACATAAAATGTAAGAATGAGCATTTTATTAAGCATCAGCTCTACATGCACAGTTCTATGATTTGTTGTTTTAAAGCATGTTTCTTTGGCCAGTCATTTCAATGAAACTGGAAATGGAATTACACATATTTTTTTTTTTACCAACTTCAAAAGGATACAGTTGACTCTTGAACAAAATGATTATGAATTGCACAGATCCACTTACCTGCAGATTTTTTCAATAAATACTTAATGACAGCACCACACAATCCCTAGTGGGTTGAATCCACGGATGCGAAACCATGACTACCAAGGGCCAACTGTAAACTTATACTTGAACTTTCACCCTGCAGAGGGTCAGCACCCCTAACTCCCACCTTGTTCTAGGATCCACTGTACTTTATTTTAACAAAGAGACTGACTCCCAACAAAATCCAACATATGACCATTTAGCACAAGGCATTACACATAAACAACCACTTTTTCTCTGCCAGAAGGGGCTCAACTATATAAAACTAAAAGAAAATGTACCTTAAACATGTAGGTGTGTAACACATACAGAAAATAGGACAGTAAGGCAAACTGTAATGTAAGATATTATGGTTAGTCCAAACACTTTTTATTGCTTCCACATACCACAAGTGAAGGGTGAGTTCCGTAGTAAGAAGGCTGACTGTAATTCACATAACCTGATCAATGACCATGACCAATTTTATTATTCTATTGAAACATTTAAAAATTACAGTACTACCCAGAATTTTTCACATGGAAAAATGGGACAATTCAGGTGAGGGAACACACAAAAAATATAGCTCTATATCCTAAACCAACTTTATCTCAATAAATATGTATTTCATTTGTAAATAAAATACATTGTTCATTGACGCTAGAATGTTTTGTTGTTGTGTTTGAAGGTCATATGATTAATACTAGAAAATATTTGAAGTATGTTATCCAAAACTTTTCAATAGTAGCGATTTCAGCACATAGTTAAGTATCTGACAAACCAGCAGTTCAAAATGAATATATTTTTTAAAAAATTGATAGAGTACCTTATCAATGGATATAGGATTGGAAAAGTAAGAAAAGATTTAGTTTATGGACTATTATAAAAATTACAATTTAAATATGCTGTAAAAGTAAATTACCTAAGGATATCTCATCAAAAGAAACTTACGTTTTTACTTCATCATTTGGAAATAGGGTGTACCTAGTCCATTCTGATTCTACCACTAAAATGCAAATGCCAATAGATTTTTATCGAATTTTTTTATTCAAGAACAAATGTATTCCATTACCAGTCTCTGAAAACACACATCTTTTTTTAAATGTAAAGTATTTGTAGTGTATTAAACGCATTTAGTAAATCATGTACATATATATAACATTTATGTAAATGTTCTCTTAGAGAAAAGTTTAGGAAACATAGGTGTTGCTGTTGCTTCCTATGAGTTACTGTGAATATATTCATGATAAGTCTCTGTGATTTGGGAAGAAAAACTGTTTTCCGAGCCAATTCAAGGATCTTGTGCCTTCAGGGTCTTTATTGTAACACATAATTACCTTGCTAATGATTAAGTAAAAGAAGTATAAACTGTATGGTCATTTTTAAAAGTGTGTGCATGTGTAGGTATGTGTGTGCATATAGAAGTTCTTAATGGAAAGGAAATAACAACGACTCACCTATATTTTCTGAGAATTCAGAGGCCAGTAGTCTTACCAGGGTGCAGAAGGAGGTAGGAATATAAATTGGAAAATTGACGTATTTGCACCTTGACTGATACCCCTGAAATGCAAAGAAAACATAAAACATTTCCTCTTGCCCAAGCTGCCACTGGATGTTGAGGAGAGGATTTGGCATATTGTTAAATAACTTCCTGCTTTAATTATCCAAAGAGTAACTTAATATCCCTGCAACTGCTAATCCAGCTGGCTAAATTCACTGGGGCTAAAATTCATAGGTTTCAATGGTTCACCTCAACGAGAAATAGCTCCATATTTTAATAAGAATAATCATTAACATTCATTGTAAATGATACCCTGGCAATATAAACTTTAAAAAATTTAGATTCTTTATAATGAGAACTTGGCTATTTTAAATTTGCTTCTCAGTAATTGAGGCTCCTGACCTTGCAATTCAGTAGTGTCCAGGTAATACCACTAATGTATTTAAATGTGTAAAAATCTATCTCATGCTTTCTACAAACCTTCTCATTGCATGAACGTAAATGGCCTCATCAGCCAAGATTGCCATGGGCATAAAGCATCAACCCAGTCTAAAAGTGCATCTTAAATGTTTTAATAATTCTTGTGCACCTTTTGAGAACTTTAATGTTTTCAACTGTCGTCATTCATGAAATTAACAAAAGAAATGAAGAAAACCTTTCTAACAGCATAGGAAGAACAAGGTAAAACTCAGAAATTCATGCCCGAGTGTAAACATGGTTTCTGTCTCTTAACTAGAGATACTATTTTAAATTGTCTGACAAAGATTTTAGAGGGAAACGGAGAGGCTGACTCTTTGAAGTAGCGTCTCTAAGCGGAACTCGTGAATAAAGAAGAAAACTCAAAAAAGCCTAAGGGAAATAGGAATATAGAAGTGACAGAATTTTACTACCCACTCCTCATCTGCCATAACTTTTGTCGTAACTTGTAATAAATAATTGTTTCTAATTGAGATTCTATTGAATGATAAGGGAGCCTGAGTGCGTGTGTCCTATTTAAATGGAAAAAAAAACCCATAAGATTAATGTTTTGAAAAATCCTCAAACTGTGTAATCAGTCAGTGTTTAATTTACAAATCAAATTATTCATCCCCCAATTATCATGAGTTTGCTTTTAAAATGTATAAAGTGGTGGTATTCAAATTTGGGATGAGATCACATGTTCAATTCAGTGTTACATGTGCAGGTGTCTTAACTTCTCTTTTTACCAACTAATCTGTTTTAATGATTGTGAGGACCAGGTAACTCACTTTTAACAAGGTAGGATTACTGGCCTGCCATTTACCTCATAACTCAGCTCTGTCATCTTCTACTCATTGCCTATGGCTACAATCCTATTATCAAATTAAAGGCTGTAAAGAAACTTCTTTTAATAACTGTATAATCCTCAGGCCAATTATACACTATATTAATAACAGGCTTCTCTCTAGGTCACAGGAAGTCATGACCTCCCTGGGGTCTAGGTCCTTGAAATAAATAGGAATTTTTGGTAATGTAGAGTCACCCTGAACAACCTAGCAAACTCTACTAAGAAGAAAATTCTTCACTTGTATCTTCTCTTCCGACACTCAGGATATTTAAGCCTGGTGCCTAAGATTTACTGAATCCATGAGCCAGTCAGCCAATAAGGCCAGAAAAATTAAGGTAGCTTTGCCTGACCCCAAAGCCCATACTTCTTCCCAGCACAACACGGCAAACACGTGGCGGGTCCTCCGTCCTGAGTCCTGATTCATATGTCACATACTCAGCTGAGGGTTTGTTCATTTGTTCGTTTGACTCTTTCTTTCCCAAATTCTGAAAATACTTTGCTTTCTCTCTTCTGCCCTCTAAGTTGCTACACTGATTTTTTTCTTCATTCAATGTTAATGATGCATGTAAGAGTTTTATTTTGTCAATGAAACAAATTCAAAATGAAACATTTATTTGTGAGGCTAGTAAATGTCAGATTTGTTAAAGTCACTTGTGAGCAGAAAAAAGATAAAAGCAAAATCACTGAGGGGAATAATGGGACATTTTCCCTAACATGGTTGCATGAGACAAGAGTAGTTTAATTGTTGGAAGGTAATTTTGAGTCCTCTACCACTACTGGTTTCTGACCCCCAAATTGATCCGTCGCTAGAGTGACTTCCATCGCATTTGCTTTGTTAAGGAATCCTTTCTCTGTTTTGGAAGCTGGGCCTTCCTGCAGGCATTGTGGTTTTGTATAGAGTGATCGATTCCCTCTTCTCGGTCCACCTAACCAAGCAGGGGTGTTAAAGGAGAGACTCTGAAGACAGGTCAGGTAGGAAGGAGAATCCACGTTCTAGCAATTACTGACAAGGAGAACTTGGGCCAGTTGATCAAACCCTGTAAGCTTCAGTGTCCTCATCTACTAAAGCAGATAAATAGAGAAACTATCTCATTTTGCTGCTCGTTATCATATTGCTAAATGTGATATACATACTGTGCAAAATGTTAATTTGAAAACATTGTGTAAGATTTTGCTATCTAGTCGACTAGGTAATGAGATTAGAAAAGTGAAGTAGCTAGCGTGCCTTCCCCTGAAATGTTTGCTGCTTATTTGGAGAGTCATACAAGTCTGTTAGAGGTTACCACACGGGAAGAGTTAAATGTTAAACAAAGGTTAGTTGATGGATCTTTTGGAAGCTTATAGGTGGGGCACACTGCCTGTCTTTATGCTTATTGTGTATTTGGGGGAGCAGTGGTGGAGATGAAGAAGAGGGAAAGAGAGGAGACGAGAAGGAGAGCCTTCTGGAAGGATGTTTGAGAATACAGTCTTTGTTTATGAAAGTGATTATTTCCAGCCATGGTTTGCACTTAGCGCAGAAGTATCTGATTTAAAATAGAAAAGAATTTCCTAAAAGGGAAAATAAGCGTGAACATTTTATCAAGAAGTGACTTAAATAGGTGGGTGAAATGTAAGTAGAAAATTAAGTTTACATTATGGTACATTTCATATTTAGTTGAAAAGTGCCAAGTTATCTTCTTTACAGAAACAGTTGTCATGAATGTAATGATGAGCTTTATTAAGATAGAACTCTAATGCTTATTTAAACCTTTGGGGACTACATTGTTTAAAGAATATAATATGTTAGAAGAGCTCTCTTCCTCCTTTACCGACTTAACTCTTACTTGCTCTTAAAACAAGTTCATGGATCACCTCTTTTGGAAAGTCTCCTGAACTTCCTTACACCTCCACTCAATGGAGCCTGATTTATATGCTCACATATTATGACACTGCACTACCACGATTGGTTTGCTAATATTTCCTGCCAGAATTTACCCCATTGAAGTAATATAATCTATTCTTTTTTTTGTTGCATTTCCATTTCCTAGTATAGTACTTGACTATAGTAACTCTTAATAGAAGTTTGTTGTCTTAAATAGTGAAAGCATTAAAATAATTAAGGTACAATTTAGTGAAATGCATGTCATAAAAATCCTGGAGATTTGAATCATGTCCCCCCTCCCAAAGATGCCCAAGTCATAATCTTCTGAACCTGTGAATACATTACATTATGTCGCAAAGGGACTTTGCAGATGTGAGGAAAAATACAAAGCATGAGATGGGGAGATTATTCTGGATTATCCTGGTGAACCCCAGATGTGAGGAAGGGTTACTTAAACATGGAATAGGAGGGCAGAAGAGGAGAGTCAGAGGAAGCTGTAACTACAGAAGAATAATCTGAGATAGAATGTTCCTGGTTTTGACGATGGAGGGAAGGGGCCATTAGAAGCCAGAAAAGGCAAGGAAATGGATTCTCCCCTTGAGCCTTCAGAAAGATACTCAACCCTGCTGAAAACTTGATTTTACCCTAATGATGCCAGTGTCAGAGCTCTAATCTGCAGAAATGTAAGACGATAAATTTGTGTTATTTGAAGCCAATAAATTACAGATGATTTGTTATGGCACCAGTAGGAAACTAATACATTTAGCCACTCTGACTGTACCATATGCATGTTGATTTTTAACTAAACATAAGGTCTAATATTACCTTATAATCATCTATATCCACAAAAATGTCATACATTGTTATGAACTTTAATATAACTTTCAAATCTCTTTTCTGTAACTTTTAAAAATTAAATATATTACATTGGTCAAATAGAGGAATATTTTTTAAAAACTCAAATATTAAAAAAAAATTAACAGTAGTCAATAAGTAAAATTTTGACCTCTTTTTCTCAGAAAATGACACAAATACTAAAATACAAAGAGTAAATACCATTGCTAACACAGTTATGATATAAGATGGCTTGAAATATGCCCATTGCTTGTGAATTTAAGTAGTATATGATTACTTATAATAACTCAGTTATTATAATTAAATGAGTCAGATGATGTCATTTATTTTAAAATCAAGATTCTTATTCTAATCAATTTTATAAAGTAATAATACTGATATTCTTACATGATAAATAGCATAAAAAATGTAGCACATATATATGTGTTTATGTGTGTGCTCACATCTATATTCTCAATAATTGCTTATGGATTGAATTACTATTTCTTACGTACACACGTGTCTATTTCCCATCTATAACATAGTTTCTATAAGTTATTTCACATCTAATTCATATTAGACACTGTAGAAATGGAACAGTATATAGTACTTGCCCTAAATCGCAGTTTCATAACATACACAGATGTAATTGTACCAAAATAGATGTGAATTATATGTGAATACAAAATGAATAGTTGAGATTATTTTTATTTCCTGCAGTATCTATAAAAAAATCCTTGAATATACATGATATCTATATCAAATAAAAATGTGCAGTTCAGAATATTTTCAATTAATAGCATTTTCCTCTAAAGATCATTTTCGATAGACTCAAAGAAAATTCCATAGATATGAAATGGGCTCTAAATTATCAAGAAGTTTATATTTTGTCTGAGTTTATATTTTGTCTGAATTTCACATTTAATATTTTGCCTTTTTCTCTTGTCGTTATCAAACCTCTTAGAGATAGTATGATTCCATAAGAAACCTGTTTTTCAATCCATTTGTCAAAGTGCTGATTAATTTGGTGTCTGCCTTCCTCTACACTCTACGCCATGTGAGAACCGCGACTGGACTTGTTCTGCTCAACATAATATACCTTCCTCCCCCCCTTCCCCCTGTAACTGTGACACAACTCTGACAAGAGCTAGATAAGAATTTTTTAAATACATGAATAAATAAACAATACATTGAAAAGCAGGATATTGAGAGTCTAGCAATTTTGAGTAATGAGAAGCCATTCCATTAAACTACCCTGAAATTCTGATTATTTACTACATGCAAGTCTCAGACCTTTATCAAAATAACATTTTTATCATCATTGCCTTCCTCAATATTTTTTTTCCTACTTCTTGGACACAGTTTGGGGTGAAAATGTGATTATAGTCAGCTTAAAGATAAACTGACGCAGAGTTGTTAAATACCTCAGCCAAGGAAAACCCTAATGTCACAACTAGGACTAGAACTCAGTTTTTCTAATTATAATAAAAATATATAGTTCTCTTTGAACTAGGTTGGTGTTGCTAAAACAGCCTGACTCAAATATTGACATGGGCATCGTCTTGGTTTTCTGTACTAGTACCGACTTTTAAAAAATTTCTCTTTGGGGACATAATCAAGATCCTGTCATCTTGAGATCTCAGAGCTGAAAGAACATATAAAAACTGAACAGTTGGTTAAGGTGACATATTCCCAGGGCATGAAAACACTCATAACTCGGAAGCCAAATTAAGAAGCAATACAAAAACTAATGTGTCAGTTCAAGGTAGAGAAACTAAAGAAATGTGATGAGTTCATCTAAAGGATTCCCACATCATAAATTCAATATTTGTTCAAAAGAAAGTTAATGATGGAATATCAAAAAGAAGAAATTTCTACTAACATAATATAAAAGTTAGACTTATGTTAGAATCTTAAGATTTGATATTTTAATAAAATCCCAAAAGAAGACATATATTAAGTTATGCATACATAGCCCTGAAGCTTTCTACTTAGTTCCTTTTTAATCAACTTTATTAAGGTATAATTTACATAAAATTCACAAATTTTAAGTGCACAATTTGATTAATTTAGATTAACATGTACAGTAGTATAGTCCACACTGCAGTCAAGATTTCCATGGCCCAAAAAAGTTTGGTTGTGCCCCCTTTGCAGGCAATACCCTCCCTTGCCCAGGCCCCTGATAACTACAGCCAAATTTATTTCCCTATACTTTTGCCTTTTTTTAGGGTTCTCTATATGTGAAACTATATCGTCAGTAGACTGTTGTGCCTGGCTTCTCTCACTGAACTGAATGCTTTTGAGATGCATCTATGCCATTGCATGTATCAGTGGTTGCTTTCTTTTCAGTTGGTTCTTATTTTCTGTGTTCTACCAACTTCCTTGTCATATTTTAAATAAATATTTTATATAAAAATGCTTTGCAATAAATGTTATAATTAATTTAAAATCAGTTGCTTTGATTTTAGCTCCAAAAGAAAGATTCCTGATTTTCTGCCCCTGGTCCCTTTCCCACCCATAGCTAGGACCATAGAATTTTTGCTTTCATAATCCAGTACTGTTATAGGACCTTAAAAGGAAAACCTTAGTTCTTCTCTGTTCTTGACCAACAGCCTAAATCTATGTGCTCTCCTCGGCTGATGTTCTTTAAACACATTATGCTATTCACTTGTATACTGAAGACTGACAAAATTGTAGCCTCAAATCTGTTTTCCTGAGAGTCAGACCCTTATCTATCTTCCTCTTGGTCATGCCCACTAGAATGTCCCACAGACAAATCTGTCAAGAACTGTGAAGTATCTAAAATTGTATCTGACTTGCAAACTAACAAGTTAGCCTGTCACATTTTCATGGATCCTGGTAGGAGACATGAGACTCTGAGGTCAGAAACAAAGGACTTATTACTCATGGCAGAGCGGGGAGCAGGAACTTCAGGTTGTGTCAGTTCCCCCCTCCCCCTCAAGTCCCACCAGGCAAGGGACTGACCCTCGTAGATGCTGTACATACAGTAGATTGTGTCACAGCTGAGACCCTGTGACCTTAGGAAACCGCGTTTTTTTTTTTTAAAGGCCTGCAAGGAAACATGCCCAATCCTCGCCCAAATAGAAGCAGTGATTTTATTATCCTAGACAGCAAACAAATCTGTCCTGTGCCCCAGAAGAAGACACTATATCTATGTTTGGTGTGCATATATCTTTAAAAAGACAACCTAGAACAAGAGTTACTGCAGGAAGAGCAGAAACGTGAGAGACTCATGGAGAGTTCTCTCTCAACAATGTCAAATCTCAAAATCCCAAATGTAACATCTTCCTTAACCTTTCAAAAATGATCCCCGTTGACTTATCTCAACTAATACCAACCCCCAGCCTAAAAATATGAGAATCTTACCAGACTTCATTTTTTCAAAACTCAACTACAGTTACGGTCTCATTCCTGGAAACTGAACTCTAAGTGTCTAAATATTTTTCAAATTTATCCCCTCCTCGGCCTCCTTTTTGTGTATCCTGAATTTGAGTCCTCATCTTTGTGGTCCTTAACTGTTACAGTCTGGATCGGTGGTTCTCAAAGTGTGGTCTCGAGACCAGCAGCATCAACAGAAACTAGCAATGTGAACCCTGGGAGGGGAGCCCTCTCTAGACCTACAGCATCTCTAAGAGTGGAGCCAGCGCTCTGCTTTTGCAGGTCTTCTAGGTATCCTGAGGTATGTCCAAGTCCTAGAGCCACTCTGTTGCAACATGTCTACTCTTCCCTTAAATGAATTCTCCTGTCACCAGAGTGAGCCAGCAAAAACACCAATCTGGCAATATCCTTTCCCTTTAAAACTTTTTAACGTTTTCATAGCCAGAGGATAAAGCCCACGACTCAGCTCAGATAAACTCCTCTAGAAATCCCTTCTGGAAGCCTCAGTCTGAGGAAAACTCTCCTCCACACCCTCAGAGCACCTAGGCATATTTTCAATAAAACACTTAAAAGTAGTTAGAGCTTAGGCTCAAGTTAGACACCCCGGGACTGAATATTTGCTATGCCACATACTGTTTGTATATCTTTGAAGTGACATATTATCCTCTTTAAACTACCTTCAGTCTCTGTAGAGTTGGGACAGTAATACCTGCCTCAGAGTGAATGTCTGCCTTTAATTCAAATCCCTAAACACTGCATTCCACTTAATAAGCACACATGTGATTTTTCATTACTTGTGAGTTACTTCAGTAATTACTATTTATAATAGTTTTTTGATTACTGAGACTGATCATTATTATGGCAATTATTCTGGCAACATTTAACATATTATGTTGCAAGTAGAGGCTTACCTGACTCTGCTCTTCCAAGTCTGAGCGATAACAGCAACCTTGACAAAACAGTGTTTTCAGTTAACGTTTGTGAACTAAATTCAGTAAATGTTTCATCAACCAAACAACAAAATAAACAAAATACCTGTAAGATCTACATAAATAGAAGTTCATTCAGGGGAAGAGTAGTATATATATTTAAGTCACCGCAGGTAACAAAATTTCAACTTATATTGATTGAGCAGTTTTTATGCGCTACCCAGGAGAATACAAAAATGGATAAAACATAACTTGTCCTCAAAAAGTTCAAGGCCTGTGGGGGGACACATCCCAGTAAATAGATAAATTACAGTGACATGTTGTGTAAGAGTAAAGTGCTGTTGAAATTCCACAAAAAAGTTTGATAGGAGCACAGCCTGGGTGTGAAGGAATTGGGGAAATACTGTACCCAAACTTGTAAAATAAGGTACTGCATATTGAGGATATCAAAAATACAAACTGGTGGCAAAATGGACGATCTCGTCTCTTGAAATCCTCTTTTTTTAAACTGCCCGATAAGGTTGGTGACAACAGCTTCCTGCTGCTTGGAGAAGAAACAACTCACTCAGGAAATATTTCTCATTCACTTGGGATTGAGGATCGATAAAATCTGGATAAATGCTGCATTGGGAGGTCTGCCAAGAGATATTTCTAACCGAACAGCACCTTCAAGAAGTAGGCCATGCGTACACATCTACATCAGGGCCAGAGCACACTCTGTCCTTCCAAAATTAGAACTCATTAGCAGAGAGGGTGTCGTGCTTCCCAAAATAGACCTATTTTAATGTTCTGCTAATCAGCTCAGATGTGACTGAGGCTGTCACACATCAGGCATAAAAAATTATGACTAGAAACATCGCAAATTGAATTATCCACCAAAAAATGAATAAAACCGACCTCCCCAATGAGGCTTTTCTATTAGTCTTATAATTTCAAAAACCTATGAAAATGTTGGATTTTTCTGGAAGCTTGAAAATTGACTCAGTATCTATTTACGTCAGGCACTCTGAAGACCTGAGAATTTCACCAGACGTTTTGCCTGAAAATTATGACAGTGTTATTGTAAACTGTGTTAAAATGGTGAAATGTCCAAGTAATGCCTGAGTTTTATAAACGTTCCTTTCTTAAAATAGCAGGCTGACATTTGGTAGTGTATATATGTCCAAAAAAAAAAAAATAGCAGGCTGTTTTGCCTCGCATTAATTATCAATGTGGAATAGTCACTACTTACCGACTAGACTTTCAAACAAACTTATTTCATATAAAACAGTGATTTTCTAGAGTAAGTAATTTTTTTTTCAGCTACACATCCTTGTAGAAAATTTGATAGGGACAAACTCCGAGGTACCCCTAACATACAGCAGTGTATCTGCCATCTTATGTCACTTTTCATAACCACAAATTTTCTTATAAAAACAATCTGAATTGTGTTTACAAAGGGTTTACAAACACAGACTGAATATTTTTGGATGACCAACTACAGGCAGGTGTTCAGTTACGTGTCGAGTGAATGAAAGCTACCACCCACAACTATCTCCTCATGTGGCTAAGGGCACATGTCTGCTAAAACAGAGTTTTCAGGTTTCCATCCATCCTCTTGCGTAACTAAATATGTTCCTGCGTAACACTCCTGAATGCTTCTGGCCATATATTATCCTGCTGCCTCCCTCTGATGCTATGTTACTATGATAAATCATCACAGTGCACGGCTGCCCTGATGAGCTGTTGCTTCAGCACACCATTGAAGCTGTCACGTGGATGATGAATGAGAAAGGCATACTGATGATGTTTTATGCAAAAGATGGTGCTGCCCTGGGAACAAAAGGTTTAGGAGAAGATTCAACATAATTACCCGATAAAAGTCAACCTGCACACAGCATGCTAGGAAATGCATTCATGGCTATGGTAAATCACTTCCCTTGAATGTGTGGTATTTCTGGTGCTACTGTCATAAGCCTCCTTCCCTGAGCTATAGATTGATGGAGTGTAAACATATTTTGGAGGAAACAAAAGCTTAAAGGGTGAAATAAAAATTTACCTAAAACTCAAATGTGTAATTTAACTCTGAGAATCTGATTATTTTCAACTTTAGTATAATTTGCCCAGGAAGTTGATTGGTGCTGAAAATTTTTTGTTTTATAAGAAGAAGAAATAATCCCTATTTGTAATAACCATGCAGGATTTTCCTAGAAAAATATCAATACCCTGGCTAAAATCAGGGGTTACATCAGCGTTACACTAAACCCTTACGATGTAATATTCAAATGTTACAAGAGCTACCACCTTAATCATGACTGCTAGGAAAGTGTACCAAATAATTCATTTAATTAATATTTTTTCTGGTTTATTAAGTCCACATGCTGTGAACCACTCTTGTTTTCCCGTTTTTAAAAAATTTATTGAAATATAGTTGATTTACAATGTTGTGTTAATTTCTGCTATACAGTAAAATGATTCAGTTATACATATGTTTTTATATTCTTTTTCATTATGGTTTATTATAAGATATTGAATATAGTTCCCTGTGCTATATACACTAGGACCTTGCAGTTTATCCATTCTATATATAATATCAGTAGTTTGCATCTGCTAATCCCAAACTCCCTCTTGATCCTCATTCATCTTGTCTAAGGAAAAAGAACTTAAGAATTTAGGTGTGGGGCTTCCCTGGTGGCACAGTGGTTGAGAGTCCGCCTGCCGATGCAGCGGACACGGGTTCGTGCCCCGGTCCGGGAGGATCCCACATGCCGCAGAGCGGCTGGGCCCGTGAGTCATGGCCGCTGAGCCTGCGCGTCCGGAGCCTGTGCTCCGCAACGGGAGAGGTCACAGCAGTGAGAGGCCCGTGTACCGCAAAAAAAAAAAAAAAAAAAGGTTTATTAAGGGTCTCAGAGAACTGAAAGATTGACTCTATACCTAGTTCTGTATCCACAGTCAAGGCTAGATAAATATTTGCTGATTTGAGTTAAACTCCAAAATTATTTGTCCCTTTATAATCTGTGATCTGTGCTCTGCTCCATGATGGGAAATGTCAAATAACCCAATCAACTGAATGAAAAGTACAGACAGTATTCTAGAAGGAGAAGGAAAATTCTTTGTTCTCAGTTTTAGGATATTTTTATTCCAAATTAAGGCCTTGTAAAAGAAGTTAAGGGAAATACATTAGACCATCATGTATTCAGTTACTATTTTGCTTATCTTTCCAATAAAATTTAGTTGACATGAAATTTAATATTTGTTGATATTTTGTTCTCATTTTCTATGAAAATCATCAAGGCTGGTAGAGGGATGTTTAAAGAGAATCGTCAAAACAGCTTTGAAACTTACGTTTGCTGGAACTGTTAGAAAATGTAGACTAGTCTCAAAAGAAGCCACAAAACTTGTCTTTAGTTTTTGCTTTATTATTTTTCCTACCTCCTGGAATATTCTTAAATTAGTTTTTCTCTGGAAAGTTAACAATGTAAAACATCTCAATCTTAATAGGGTTTTGATAACCTCATAATCCTTTGTTTAAAAGTCTTCACCTCTTCTGCTGAATAAAACTTACCATCCTGACATCCTGGGAGGTACAGCTAAATTGCTGGCCACTTGTTGGAACAAACCTCTCTGGCAACCATCTGCTCTCTGGTTGAGGCCAACAAATGCTCAAAGTCAAATATTAACTCCTAGAGACTTGGGCTCTAGACACATCTGGGGATGATTAGAAATAAAACACCCTGTGGCATTATTCAATGCTGCCTTTCTGTTTGATTGTTCAATATATATATTTTTTTATCTGTAACAGACTTAGGTCTAAAGAGCCAATTTATTTAAAAGCTGCTGGAGACAAAACCAGTTGCTTACACTTTTTCTTGAGTCTGATCTTCATGTTTCAGATGTTTTGGTAAAAGTCCAAGAAATGTAGCCTTAGAGGCTAAAGTACAAAATATCTAGGAATTGAATTCTGACCTTTCATTCAGTACTGTGGAGGACTTCCTAAATATCAAGCACTGTGTGACAAAAAAAAAAAAATAACACAGTCCATGGGGCTGGTAAAAAGAACCACAACAAACTGATACATTTTTCTTGTATTAAAAAAAACCCCAAAACTGGAATTGGTTTTTCAGAGTATCTCCTAGATTAAAAGAAAGATACTAAATAACATTTGAAGGGATTAGTTGATACCACAATTATTTGAGAAAAGCAGTATATCAAATAATGCACGTGATAAACATTCTGATTGTAGAATAATGTACATTTTTTGTTTCTTGCCATTTTTACTGACATGGGCAGCTCAGATTGTATGAGAGAGTTGAAAACTGTTTATTTCCTTAAAATTCTGTCAACTTTCCTTAATTATTAGGACCATATGTTAGGAAAAAAAGAAGGAAATACATTTAAAACATAAGGGAAGAGGGACCACTTTTTATAGTAATTATTTGTTTATACATATATTTCTCCACTGAACTGTAGTTGCTTAGGATCAAACATATGTTCTTACTCTTTTTAAATTCTCTTCCAAGTCAACATCAGAAATCAAATAAATAAATCTTGAGTAAGTAGAAATATGCAAAGAAAATCATTAAAGAGAAAAAGATGAAGCATCAATACTATACATTCTATAATATTTACTTTTAGTGTAATATATAGATATATCAATAGATCTAGTTTGATGAGTATATCAGTTTAGACGTATGTAATTACCCATCACCCGTATATAGGTACTCAGTAAATATTAGTTCTTTCTTAGAACTAATATGGACACAGTTTAGAGAATGTAAAGCACTATAGCCTAGAATCATCTCGTGTAGGGCATTGGAGCACACTATTCAAACTGATTAGCGTAGTGTAAGTGAAAGAACACGTACTTTGCATTCAGATACACCAGATGTTAGTAACTGTTCCACTTTTGGAAGCGTGAATTTGGTAAATTTCTTAACATTTTTGAATCTCACAATCTTTATATCTAAAAGGGAAATAATAACGCCTACCTGAAAGTGTCGCTACAAGTGTACAGTAAGATGACTTTAGAGAGTATAGTTCTGGTGGGAAGGAGGTGCTTGGGGATGTTAGGTACATCCTTAATTCAAGTAAACCAGTTTTATAGATAATTATATGTTTACATTGGTGTCAAAGTACTCTGTTATGAGACTTTAGGTGAGGTTATTCATACCTTTGGTGTTCTGTCAAAAATATATAGCTGCTTTATATTTACATAGCACAAGTGCTAAATAATCTAAAAGTTAGTGACAATTCAGAGCACAAATGCTAAATATTGGAGGGGGAAGAGGTCATAATTGAGTCTATAGAAATGGGAAATTGTTAAAATAGTTAACACATCCAAAGCACAAAGTCTTTCTATTATACTAGGGGAGCGTGTGTGTGTGTGTGTGTGTGTGTGTGTGTGTAATTTGCCTTGCTGTACTTTGCAAGACTGTTTTAACCTGCCAGAACCTAAATGACTGCTTTTATATACCACTACACTCTTCCAGATATTATCAACTTGTTTATTGAGGTTCAAAACCATATTGTGATTTAAGTAAAAGTTCTCTGGTGAAAACTATTGAAAGGTAGGTTTTTACATAACTTTTATGATTATTGCAAATATGAAAATCCTGTTTTCATAAGAAAATCTATGATATATCATTTGAGCACAGTATGGTGTGTTTTTTAGGAAGATGTCATTTTGAATATTATTACTCTGGCCTTATACGTATGTGGTTCAATTGAGCAAAAGCAGACATTAACAAGAATAATTCAAAACAGATTGCAATCTGAAGTAGAAATAATGAAGATTGAACAGTGCTGCAAGAATGTTATTTAGCAATTTGGGCCCTCCCTTTGTTTCTTTTTTTTTTTTCCCTTTTTTTCTTGATGAGTCTGGCTAAAGGTTTATCAATTTTGTTTAGCTTTTCAAAGAATAAGCTTTTAGTTTCATTGGTCTTTATTGTATTTTTAGCCTCTATTTCATTTACTTCTGCTCTGATCTTTAAGATTTCTTTCCTTCTACTAACTGGGTTTTGTTTGTTCTTCTTTCTCTAGTTGCTTTAGGTGTAAGGTTAGGTTGTTTGAGATTTTTCTCGTTTCCTGAGGTAAACCTGTATTGCTATAAACTTGCCTCTTAGAACTGCTTTTGCTGCATCCCAGAGGTTTTGGATCATGGTGTTTTCATTTGCCTCCAGGTATCTTCTGATTTCCTCTTTGATTTCTTCAGTGATCCATTGGTTGTTTAGTAATATATTGTTTAGCCTCCACATGTTTGTGGGTTTTGCAGTTTTTAGCTAAAGTAGTAGAAGAATAAAGTGTTTTCAGAATTATAAGAAAAAGGACATAAATAGAAAATGCCTTGTTATAATAATTCCAGCTTTTAAATTATAGTACTCCTTCTGCTTTTTATTGGGGTAATGATAATAAGTTCTCTCTGATTTTAATACTAAGGAAAGAAATGCCTTGATATTTGTGAATGTCACTAATACTATATTTGTTATATATTCTATGTCTATCTAATCTAAAACAATGTAATTATCCATATATCTTGAAAAATATTTATCATCCCTACCCTCATTCGTCAATATTTTAGAAATCATTAACTTCATAGTAAGTAGTAAGTCACATGACTATAGCACTGAACAGAGTTCAAGATTCACTAAAAAGAAAATTAAGTTATTTTTCAGCTTGATTTCTTGTAAGCCCACCCTAACTTTATCCTAATAGTCTGACTGATGATTCAGGCTATATAATTTTGTTTTTCCTGAATTCATTTTTTTTTTTTCAACAAATGAGTCTTAGTATAAATAACATGACCCAATATAGTACAACATAAGGTAGTTAAGTAACATTTTTAAAACAAAAGTACTTGATCTTAACTCATAATACAGTTTTGCTGTGTGGACTTGGAGTACAATATTGTAACAGTTTGTAAGCTCACAAAAAATTTGGGCAAATGTAGGAGTATGTTACTTTTGTGGACAAAGTTTTCTGGCAATGTGTAGATTAGAGGGCTCAAAACACAACTAGTGAGCAAAAACTACATGCAGTCTTGACTACAGATAACAACCACTCAAAGGGATTATAAAATACATTCCTTTTATACTCTTCAATTTTTTCTCCTTCAGAGCTATATCTTTGAGCAAAACGGTTTAATGCTCTGACCCTGCACTCTTATATGCTCCTGAGTCAACATCCTCATGGGATCATTGGAACATGTAGTTGCAGTTTTTCTTTGTGCTTCCTGAAAAGCTTCCTGTTTACTTCACTTGTTTGGCTCTGGCAAACAGTGAGTTTGCCTATTTCATTTCTCACTGAATGGCCCACTAGGCTCAAAACTGAATCTGATAGAAATCATCATACAGTATTGAGCACAATTATCACACACACACAAATCCACATTTGACCACACAGATCCTACTGATTCTAGGTATGGGAGCGTGGATAGTGGCAGTTAATAGACTCATGAAAAGCAACAAGAAACATTTAAAATGGTACAAAAATAATTTATTTAAATCAGGGCTACTGAAGCAAAGAAGAATAAGGTGTTGGGTTTCTGAAGAGGTGAGCTGACTTTCTGAGGTAGTTCTTCTCCTGGTGCAGATGAATATTGGCACAGGGCAAGAGATTAGGAAGTAGAGTTGTGCCACAATAGCTGTGATTGAGGACAGGGAAACTAGTAAAGCTGTCCATAATCATGGAAAGTTTGGAGAGACAAAAAATTGGAATGTGGGGTCTCTCAAAGACAGAATCAGTTTCCTCCACAGGTTAGTTACTGAACTCTGAAACCAGACAGGAGAGAAGATTAAAACTCTATGCAAAGAATCTCTGAAAAGCTGTGTTTAGAACAGTCTCTTGTGATGCTAAGACAACGATTAGAACAAACGTATCTCAGGGAGCAGGGTTCTGATAAACACACAGGCTCTGAGTTTAATATCCTTACGGGCTGCCTGCAGCAGAGGGGAAAAATCAGACTAAGCTTTACCAGAATTTACCTCACCTGTGCATTTTCAGCCTTTAATCAAAGGCAGTGATTTCCTCATCTCCTCCCGTGATGCTCTCTTGCTGCCTTTGGGACCACTCCTGAGGGGACTGGAAGACAGGTTGAGGAATAATTCATGTGTCTGAACATTTCTCTACATATGTCTCTTCCCGTTCACAATGCACTCTGGACTTTATGAATGTTCACAATTCAAGCATGTCCAATACCAACACTAACTGCATTCATCAGTGGAACACACAACAGTGCACTGTTTTGACCCAAAGGGCCCTATTCACCAAGATGAAAATAGTATAAAGCGGTATATTTTACAATGAAAAATAATATATGGTAATTTTTTTAATTTAAAGGCAAAAATCTTAGAATTAATAAGTGAACCTCACAAGAAGTTGGATACAAAGTCAATAGAAAAAAAAAAAAGTCACTCACCAGGAAAAAAGAAAATCAGATTTTCAGTGATACTATTCAGAAAAGCATAAAAAATTATATCAAAGACGAATCTAAAAATGCTGCAACTGTAACTGAGAGAAACGGAATAAAATCTAAATAAAAGGAAGGACATTCCAGTGGTCATGGATTGGAAGACTCAATATTATAAAGATGTCACTTGTCACTAAATTATCTAAAGATCCAATCCCAATCCCAGCACCGTTTCTTCATTTTGTGGAAATAGAGAAACGAGATACATGGATCCAAAGTCCAAAAAAAGTAAAATCTTTAAGGAGCCAAAACTGGAACACTTACAGTGCCATATGTCAAGGCTGATTATAAAGCTACAGTAATTAAGACAGTGAGATTGTGGATGAAGCGTAGACAAATATATGAATGAAATAGAATAGAGTCCAGAAACAGACCCGTTCTTATACAGTCATCTAATTTATGATCTTCCTGAAAAATAAATATGGACCCCACTTCACATCACAAAAAATATGTAAATCTGCACTGAGTGTTGATTTATATGTGACAGGTTGATGATGATAAAGATTTTACAGGCAAATAAGAGAAAAATCTTAGTGTCCAGATAGCAAAATTTCTTAATTAGAACATGAAAAGTATTAACTATATGGAAAAAACATAAATTGGATTGGGTTCAGCTTAAGAACTCTGATCATTAAAAGTTACCGCTAAGTGGGGCTTCCCTGGTGGCGCAGTGGTTGAGAATCTGCCTGCTAATTCAGGGGACGCGGGTTTGAGCCCTGGTCTGGGAGGATCCCACATGCCGCGGAGCAACTAGGCCCCTGAGCCACAACTACTGAGCCTGTGCGTCTGGAGCCTGTGCTCCGCAACAAGAGAGGCCGAGATAGTGAGAGGCCCGCTCACCGCGATGAAGAGTGGCCCCCGCTTGCCACAACTAGAGAAAGCCCTTGCACAGTAACGAAGACCCAACTCAGCAAAAATAAAATTAAAAAATAAATTAATAAACTCCTACCCCCAACATCTTCTTAAAAGAAAAAAAAAAAGTTACCGCTAAGTGAATAAAAATATAAGCCACAGAGTAGGAGGAGATATTTGAGAAATACATATTCAACAATGACTTCAATGAAGTCACATAATATCTCCTAAAAATCTGTCAGAAAAGAGAGAAAATAACTTAAGAAATAAAATTTGAATATGCATTTCACCAAAGAAAATAGGTAAAAACCAATTAATGTATTAAAATGTGTTCTATTTCTTGATTGTCAGTGAAATGCACATTAAAATCATAATGCAGTAATACCATACATCCACCTGAAAGGCCAAAGGGAAAGAAGCACAATATACCGATTGTGAGCAAGTAAGTGGAAGCAAACAGTACACTCCTAGTGGAAATGTGAATTGTCCTGACCTCGTTGGAAGACTAGCACCATCTACAAATCTGAAAATATATATGTCCCTTATGCACTAGCAATTCTCTTACGATAACAAGGATATTCAAAAGAAATGCACACATATGTTCATCAGAAGACATTTACAATTACATTCTTAGCAGCACTATTCCTAGCAGCCAAATTGGGAAGAAAAAAAAAAAGGCCCTAAATGGATGGATAATGTGTGACATGTTTGTACAGTCAATACTGTATTGCAATGATGAAGTAAACTCCACGTTTATCCAAACATGGGTGGCTCTCACAAACTCGGTGTGGAGTGCGAGAAGCCAAAACTCACAGAGCACACAAACTGCAGGATTCTATGTATATCAAGTCCGAAGATGGACCAAACTGTGTTAGAAGCCAGAATAACCAGGACCCTGAGAGGAGGGGACTCTTGGCCCCTGCTAACGTTCTGTTTCCTCTTCAGGGTCCTGTGTGGAGTGGGGTGTGAGCTTGGTGAAAAGTCACTGATCTGTACCGTTACTACTTGCTCACTTTTCTCTATTTCTTCACCAGCGTTTACTTATAAAAAATAAGCAAATAGCTCCAAAGTGTTCTTTGTGCTGCAGCACAGGGGCTGAGTGTTCTTGGGAGCTGACTCTGAGTGGGGATCAGCACCCAGGATATTGATGAGGAGCTATCTTGGGGTCACATCCTCCTGTGCCCGGGAGAGAGTGGAAGCCGACTTGGATGGCAGAGAAGGCAAGCTGAGACGCCGGCACAGGAAGGGCTCAGTGGCCCTGTGGCGGGGAGCTTTGAGGCAGGACAGCTAAGACTTCTCCCAGCTGGTGCTGAGGGGCTCTGACCTTTCTCCACAACAAGGGAAATGCAACGTTCAATCATGTTAAAATAAGAAGCTATCTCCCATTTAACCATCCTAAATTCTCAGGAAAATTCTTCCCTATAATGAAACCTAATCTCTCATGAAGCAGTTTGAAATTTGTTTCAGTCTAGCATCAAAAAGTTGAAGAGCTGCTGAACGAAAGAAAACCGTGCTTCTCCCCTTTTAAAGCTGGCGCTGTCATCTACAGCCCAACGGGGAAGATTTTAAATGCTGAGCTAAACATTTCCATTCGCAAAGCCTTTTGCATTCTCTCTTAACTTGTAAAACTTTGGAAAGGATTCAGTGGAGTAGCAACCTTCTTTCATTTGTCATATTTCCCATAATAAGAAACGAGACAGGTTAAAAACTAGAAGTATCGCACTCTTAAACAAATTACCAAAGTTGAGACTTAATATCTCCCAAATTCTAAAGTGAATACTTGGATATTTTTGTCGCAAAGTATTGTTTGGTTATAATCAGAGTTATGGATGAGGCTGATTAAAGGCCTATTATGCTTTGTTTCCTTAAGGTTGATTGAGATAGTCAGAATGCCTCAAATACTTTATATTATGTATGCATATTAATTACTCTGTGTATTATCATCATAAATCATCCTTTCCACTAATGACACACTCTTCACACTAATGAGTGAAAATGACGAGAGCAAACAAACTAATCTATAGCAGGAAGGCACTTGATGATTTAGTAAATTAAATGAAGCTGAGACCTATATATCTTTCTAACAACCATCTGGGTTATTTCGTTCCCTACCCCTGTGCTACAAATGCTGCCTACATCTTAGACCACAAGAAAATTCTTAGATATTCTTAAGATACTGCAGGAAGGTAGGTGATGTGTTATCACTCATAAAAGGCCAGGTTATGGTGTCAGTTGATTAATCAAACCGTAGCAAGGCAGAACCTTGCTAAACTAAAGCTTTCCTGTCCCCCTTGTACTTGATGTGGCAAAGGTCCTATATCAGGTGATTCATGCCCTTCTCTTGAATTGTACGTATTCCCAGAATTCAGGAATGGCTTTCCACATTTATGAATCTTATCCCTATCCAGTGGTATGGATGTTACTGTCATTAACTGAAAGCTTACACTTAACCAGGCACTGTTCTAAGTCTTTACATTCATTCTCCATTTAAACCTCCAAAAGCCCTATGAGATAGGTTTCTAGTCTTAGCCCTGTTTTAAAGGTAGAGAGATAAAGTACCTGAGAAGGGCAGTACTTTGCTCAGGTGTCCCAGGAAGGAGAGGATGGTGGGATCGATCCCAGGCAGCTATCTAGGCAACAGAGACCCTATACCTAGTGGATGAACTACACTGCCCTTGCTGTAGTTTGAAAAGTAGTCTTCAAATAAACTTGACTGGTCAAGAATATGATTTCCATTCATCATGGTATTTCCATATGGGTTCTGTTTAGTAAAAGAACATGTTTTCTGTCCATGACGGTAGAGGAGGGAAGAATTGTCACGGAGTTCTGCTAATGGGAGACAGTGACCTGCACACCACAAGGCTCGGGAGATGCCCCGGTGGCCTGTTCTGAGGCTTGGACAAATGCTCTAAATACTCTGTAGCATCACTGTCATAATCACCATCCAGTGGCATTCTCTTTTCCCTTTTCAAGAGCACATGATCTCTTGGTTGATGAAGGCATAGTGATTTTTAATCGCCTGAGTTATTAAGGGCGCCTCAAAGTTCCTGTCCTGAACGGCTGCAGGTGATTGTACAGCTTGTACTTTTTACTTAGGAACTGCTGTCTGTCGTTTTCCCCAGAAAGGAGAGGAGAGATCCCCCTGGAGCTCGGGCTTCAACAGATGCCTTTCAAATGAAAAATTCAGGGCCTTAATCTTCTTTTTCTCCCAAAGCACTCTAGCATCTTCCACAATATTCTATAAACCTCAGTCTTAAAGAAGGAAATTTAGAGAATTATACTCTGTCAAGACATAATATTTAGTATGATTTTTTTTTAGGGGGAAAATTACACTCCTACTTCCTGTATTGTCTCTGTGTCATCATCACTGTCAGGCCTCTTTTCCTGGGTTGGGTGCGTGTCATAAAGAATAAGATCGGTCACAAAATAAGTATACAGTTCCCATGCAAATACTTAGAGTAAATTATGTTGGTCTACATTAAGTGAAAGCTGTGCCTTTCTAAAAATCTGAATTTCCATATTTAGAAAAATAATAAAAAGTTCATTTGATTTTCTTCCTTTTCCAAATTTAATACATAAGGAAAAGCAGTTTCTGATATACATCATGTTTTCCTTACTGCCTAGAATCCAAAGAGGCTCAGAATCAAATGTAAAACTCAGTCTCTGAAAGTCAATATTACTTTTAGGTGATTTATTTGCATTCTTCATGTTTCTCTTTGTCCTGATGTTTTATTTTTAGCTTCTGTTAAAACATGAGTTGAAATGTGTTTTAGAAAGAGTCAAGGAATAAATAAATAAAATTGAAATATTTAGAATTAATAAGCCAATGGGCAGAAAAATATTCAATAGTACACTTTGGATATAAAAGTTGTACTTTGGTATGTACAGAGATCATAATAATTATACATTGCTTATATTCACATTCTGGAAGTAAAACTTTTCTAGTTTAGCTGTAGATGCAGGCATAAATATAAATATGAAAACCACGCAACCCCCATTACGTCCATTATCCTTTCACTTGTACTGTTATGTGTGAACTGCATATGACAATTTTATTCTGAAAATACAGTCCCTGTAGCTATAAAATAAATTTCAGTACATACAGGTCATTTAAGCAAACAAATATTGTATTTTTATATTAGATTCACCTTTATTTCTACTCATTCCAACAGAAAATAATTTTTGCTTACTGTTCAGAGGAATAATCTAGTATCTTCAGTGGGAAGAAGAACTCAAAACGTCATGATGGTGATAAAAGGAAAGCAGTAGAATCAGTAGTGGGTGGGATGGGGCTGAGGTTCAGTGCAGAGAGGGTTCCCTGTGAGTCTGGTTATCCATGGTTTTGGGGTAAAGATGAGGCTGAGACTAAGTCTTAGAAAGTGACTCCAGTTCGAGCCGATGAAATCAGGCATCCTGTTGCCAAAGCTGGAATGTTCAAGGCTTGAACAGTTTCATGTGAGGGCACTGCGAGGAAATTGGGGTTAAAACAGTGTCTCACTCAAAGAAATGGCAATTATGTAAATAGAAATTAAAATCTCCCCTTGCTTCATGCCCGCCCCTGCATCCAATTTCTTCTCCATTCATTTCTGCAGAGAAAGCACCTCTTCTAATCTCAAAGATTAATCATCCCCCATGTTCTCTGTGCCTATGGAAAAGTGACAGACTCTCCGTGCCTTAGTTTCCTCATCTGTAAAATGGGATGGCTGTCTCTAACCCATGAGGTCCTTGCAAGATTCAAGTGGGTGGATGCATGGGAAAACGGTACAGTGTCTGGCACGCAGGAAGCCCTCAATAAACATCAGTCATTATTATTATGTCAATACAAAATAAAAACCTCCATGAGCTCATATATACTTACAACTATACCAAAAGCTCTCTTTCCTCATCGAAGTCTAATGAGAACTCTTGCTATGCAAACTTACTCAGTTTTAAAGTTCACATCTACCTTTGTTCTTTAATCCACTCCAATATCTGCTGACTTCCTAGCATTCCACTAAGATTGCCCTTAGTCATACTATTGATACTCTGCATGTGGCCAAATCCAGTTATCATTCTGTTCCTCTGACCTAACTTGGCTTCTCAGTGCCATTGGACTCAACTGTCACTCCCTTCTTGGCTTGAATAAAACAAGCTATGTGTTCCTTGTGTTTTCTCCTAAAAATTTACTTTTCTAGGCCTGCCTTTTCTACTTGATCTTGAAACTTTGAGTATTTTGAGCATCTTGCCCTTTTAACAACATATGTGAAGAATATTTACCTATGATCTCTCGGCTGCGAAATTGCAGGACAGGACCAGAACTTTACAAAATACGGTTCTTAGACCTCTGTTAGATGCCTCCTTGGTGGTCTCCAGAAAGAAAACACTAGAAGATGAGAAAAGGGGGTTTTGCTGTTCTTCACATCACCCCAGCAACTCAATCCAAAGCTAACCCTCAGATAATTTTGGTCCTTCTCAGAATCCACCGCATTGAACACCCTCCCGTACCAGGGGTAGGAACCCTTTCTCCAAGACCTTCTCTCTCCTTTGTAACTTACTATATTCCCTCTGTTCGAGTTTCCAAATGGATTTCCATTTCCCTGACTGAATCCTGACTGATAGACCATTTCGTGTTGAAAACTCCACATTTAGACATTCAGCCCAGAACTCATGTATTTAACTTTTTTCTTCTTACAGCTTTACTGTGGTATAATTTCTATGCCATTAAATGCATTCAATGTAAAGGTACAATTCAATGAAGTTTAGTAAATTTACAGAGTTGTGAAACCATCTTCACAGTCGAATTTTACAACCTTTCCATCACCAGCCTACCCCACCTCCAAAGTATTCCTGTGTCCATTTGCAGCCACTCAATTTTCACATTCATTTCTAGACAGCTAATTTTTTTTTGTTTTTTCTATAGATTTGCATGTTGTGGACATTTCTATAAACAGAATCAGACAATATAGAACCTTTTGAGACAGAATTCTTTCATTTAGCATAATGTTTTTTGAGGTTCATCCGAATTGTAATATGTATCTGTACTTCATGAATGTGTGAAGGACATGCTTCGTTCTGTTCCAGCCCCTGGCATAGTGGGAGTGCACGGGTGTCAGTGCACATGGTTAGGTTGGTGTTAAACTGTAGAGATTCATATGATTATTTTTCTATTGATCCCCAGGTGTCATCATTTCCAGCTGGACTATTGCAGTGTCTGTGGTCCTCGTTCACGTCTTACCTATCTCTCTCTGAAGGAAACAATTAGAGTCACATTTATAAGCTTCATATCACATCGTTTCACTCCTTGCTTAGCACCACCCAGTGGCTTACTTGGAAAATCCATGATCTTATGTTGCCTGCAAGGACATGCCTCGTCTCGTTGTTTTTCCTCTTCTACTGCATTTTTTCCCCATCTCTTATTAATCCCCTCTAAGTTTTCAAGCTCATACCTGCTGTGTGCCTTTTGCTAGCGTTATTCCTTCCAGTGAGATTGAGTTTCCTCTGCCTTTGCCTTATGTTCCTCGGTTCTCAAACTCAGTGTCACCTCTTCGGCGAGAACATCCTTGAACTCGCTAATCCAGTAGTTTCTCTCCTAGTTTCCATGATTTGCAAACGTGCCAGGCACTGAGCTTTGCAGTGGGCCTGTGATGGTGAGTGGTGACATGGATTTATCATGAAAGTACTAAGGCTTAAACTTCAGAGCCCCCTCATTTGCATGGACCCTACCCAAGACTTGGAAAAGCCCCAAGTATGTTCACAGGGTGAGATGTGTTTGCAAAAATTTAACTGCAATTGGTTTGGACAATGCTAAACCTACATTCTGGTTTATTCTTTATCAGCCGGTCACTAATGCTTCCAGCTATGCCATAGTAATATCCATGGGCATCTGTACACTTTCTATGTATTTACTTGAAGAGAACCCGTAAAACTCATACCTACTCGGGATGAACAAACCTGTCATAGTTGACGCTCTAAAGTATATAGCAGTACAGTTTAGTGAAAAAGACATTCAGCAATGAATCATACATATTAGAGCAAAAATTACTGTGCTGGAGAGGCACATGATATCATGAAGTCTTAAATAGGAAGATTAAATCATTTAAATCTGTCAGGTAAACATAAGACGAAGATTATCATCAATTCTTTAAAGATAATGAATCATAGATTGAAAACATTGTTTTACTAGAAATCAAAGCAATACAAATTAAAATAATAGATACTATTTATCTATCAATTTGGAAGGATTAAAGGATAATATTGATATTACATGATGGAGACATGTTTATATGATATTTTCTCCCAGAGTTGGGAGGAAATTGGCTGTATGTGTCATGAACTTTCATAGGTTGTATAGACTTCGAGCAGTCTACCAAGGGTAGGAGAATAATTTATAAGCAAAAATCATGTATTTCAATGTTATTATTTACAATAGCACAACTTTGATAACTGAATTGAGTAATGGAGAAATGGTTAAACAAATTGTGTCAATCCATATGATAGTCAATTCACATTTTACTTTGTAAGATTAATTATAAAAGAGAATATGCATTATGTTAGGAAAAATAAAAGATATTGAAAACCTACATACACAGTATGATCTACATTATATATAATTACTGGAGACACGCGTACCAAACTGATGATGGTAGTTATTTTTAGGCAAAGAAATAATGCATTGTTTTTCATTTCTTTTTTAAATTTTCTATATTTCAAATTTTCTCTAAAATATTTATAGGCTAGGACACAAACACTGTATCATAGAAGTACCTTAAGTCCTTCTATTAGAGAAAACATGCTCAGAGGACAGGCTTCTTGGATGGAAAGTAGTCTGCATCCATTTCAGGAAGCCAGGTTGAAAGGAGACAGATTCATCTTGAGGGATAAACCCTGCCTTCATCAGAGGTTCCCTTCTCTGATATTCAGATGGTGTCTGGCCATTAGCATGATGCTTAAAGATGTTGACAAGAGATGTTTGAAACAAAGTTTTTGCATTGTTAACGAAACTACAAGGGCAGAATCGAATGATTCAGTGGAACTCGGGATCTTGGGAGAGACCAATAACGAACACTAAATTTTAATGTAGTCCACAGTAACACGGAAATGCATCATTTCATTTGCCGTTAATCTGAGAGCTACTCAGAGGTCTTTAAATTCTTAGGACAGGATGCCATTTAATGACAAGGTCAGGTGATTTCATTTAAATGATCACACTAAAACATGGCAGGGAGAGAAAATCAGGGAGGGATATATGCGAAGCGATATGGGAACTTTAGAGGAAATCATTAGAGGCAGAAAAGCAGGCAAAGGAATGTTTTTCACAGAATTTAGCAAGCCAGCGATACTCCTGTACATGTTTCAGATATAACACACCTTTTTGAAAAAGTAGTCCGTTTTCAAATTAAGAAGTCTTTTACAGATATCTGACAGGAAACATTATAATCAGATTGCACCAAGGTTTCTTCCAGTATTTATTCAAATAAAAACCAAATCTTTTACAATCACGAGAGAAGCCCCGTGAAGGGAACATTTCAGGGGTGAGGTATGAGTCGGAACGTAAATTGTCAGAAACTGGCAGCATTCAAAAAATAATTCTGCAACGTCTCCTGTAACACATTTCATGGCAACAGAATACTGTGAATTTCAAAGTTACACTTCGCAGCCCGGGTTCAGGAGCAGCCAGGTGGCATAGTAGGATGAGAGATGAATCCAAGACCTAGAGCACTATTACACACTGAACTACAAGTTTTGAATTGATGTTATTTTTAGCTTTGTAGTTAATGTCCCCAAGAATTCAAAGGCAGTGCTTCGAGTTGAGAGGAAAATAATCCTCGTCTCCTCTCCCCGCTCCTCCCAGCTGTCCCCCAGACAGGGCATCTGATGCAGCCTCCAAGCCAGGCGCTTTCTGGAATCCTGTTGACCGCATGCCATGCCTACTTCCTGAAGCAAGGTTATTTGTTTTGCTTTTGCTGCTTTAACAACTTCCCACCAACATAGTGCTTTAGAAATCCCACAAATGTATTACCTCTCGGTTTCTGTAGGTCCGAAGTCTGGTGAGTTTGAGTGGATTCTCTGCTTAGGGCCTCACAAGGCTGCAGGTGGTGTTGGCAGACCTGGTTTGTCATTGGAGTCTGGGGGGGGAAAATCTGCTTCCAGGTTCTTTCAGTCATTGAGGTTGTAGAGCTGAGGTCTGGCATTCTTGCTCGCTGCTGGCCAGAGGCCAGTCTTTGCTTCTAGAAACTGTCCCCGTTCCTCTTCATTCCACGTGGCTCCCGCCAAGAGTGGGGACAAGACCCTCTCACGCTTCAAATCTGTCTGATCTCTCCTTTTGCCACACCTGTCTGACTCCAACTAGAGAAAATTCTCTCTTTGTAAAGACCTTCGTGGAGACCCAGAAAATTCCGAATAATCTCACCTTTTAAAGGCAGTGACCTTAGAGGACTTCCCTGGTGGCACGGTGGTTAAGACTCCACACTCCCCAGGCAGGGGGCTGGGGTTCGATCCCTGGTCAAGGAACTAGATCCCACGTGCATGCCGCAACTAAGGAGCCCGCCTGCTGCAACTAAGACCCGGTGCAACCAAATAAATAAATAAATATTAAATAAATAAGTAAATAAAGTCAGTGACCTTAAAATAAATAAATAAATAAATAAATAAAATAAATTCAGTGACTTCAATTACATAGGCAAAATTGCTTTAGTCTTGCAAAGCAACATATTCAGAGGTTCCAGAGATTAGAACACAGACATCTTTAGGGAGGCCATTCGGCTTATTACACAAAGAAGCTGGATGGGTGCCAGGTAACTTATTGGCTTTCTTTTTTGAGTGTGTACACTGAATTTACAAATAATTAGAACGAATTGATGGAATTCAACCAGTCCTGTAATGTTCTGCATCTTTTCAGAATATCTTTAATTGCTTGGTCATTTAGGATTTATCACAGCTTTAAATTATAAATTCATCAAATCCATCAGAGCCACAGGATTTCAAAGAAAATTTACAGCATTCACTATTTCACTTATCAGTGTTTTGACAAAACCAACAAGCAGATCAGCTGACAAGAATCATTTCTTAGGTGCTGCTTTTCTGTCATTAAATTCAAGATAGCAAGTAAATATTGATAACCAATATTTTATTAATTTCTCTCTACTGCAAAACACAAAATCTCTTCCAAATTAGTTAAAATACATTAGAAAAACGGCTAGCATGTATTCAATTTTAAAATTTAAGTCTGTTTTTGAATACAGACCATTTCTGTAATGCCAGACCAAGCCTCCTGAGAGCACATATCATGCAGGTTGGACCAGGCATGCTGGGCCATATAATTTTTCTGCTAACATGGGAAGGCCTGCCCCTTACTCCGGAACTGGCCCAACTCTGGGAAAATCTGAAACCCTTTGTACCAAGTGTCTTAGCATCAATTCAGCCTTGCTCACCACTCCAACCCTCTGTTCTAGTAGTAATTGAGTCTCTGCTATTTTTCCTCTTTGAACAAATTATGCCTTCAAACTAAGTTTACAATGACTAAGACTTCAGAACGTTTGCTCATGCTACCATCCTACCCACATAAATTTCCTATTATTGTTATAGCACTTGACCACCATTTTAAGTCACGTAGTGACTTAAAATAGTACTAAATTATTATCAGTTCTGGAGGTTAGAAGTCCAGAATGGGTCTCCCTGGGCAAAAATCAAATTGTTAGCAGAGCTGCACTCCTTTCTAGAGGCTCTAGGGAAAAATCCATCTCCTTGCCTTTTCCAGGTAACCCACTTTCCTTTGTTCATGATCCGCCATCTTCAAAGCCAGCAAAGGCCAGTGATGTGACACTTTCGCAGAGCACATATCCCTGACGCTGACTCTCTGCCTCCCTCTCCCACTTCTGAGGACCATTGTGATTATATTGGACCCATTAGTATAATCTAGCATAATCTTCCTATGTTAAGGTCAGCTAGTGAGCCACCTTAATTCCTCTTTGTCACGTAACCTAACACATTCACAGGTGCTGGGCATTTGGACGTGGGCAACTTTGGGAGGTCATTATTCAACCTCTATACGAGTGTTAGAACACTTTATGATAATGAATTTTTCTTATATCACCACGAATAAGATAATCACCTGTAGTAAAAACAATGTATTCAGAGAAAAAAATATAAAAAATAAAATTTATGTTAAAACTCTATCACAATCAGTACTTTGTTTATAATCATCACAATATCTTCACTTGGTTTTTCTTTCTAGATTAGAGCAGCATTCTCTTTAAACTACACCTCTAGCTTAGGTACCTCAGCTTCCAACACATGTGAGGGAACAGACATTTGTCAATCATAAACTTTGTAGATATCACTTTTTGGTAAAAAAAAAAAAAAATCAAAACTGGACAGTTTTTTTTAATATTACTCAAAATGATTAAATTGAGCAACTCATTGGGGATATTGTTTTTATCCTCCTAATCCCAGATATATTCCTTTTTCTGCCATTGTTACCTTTTAAACTCTGAACCACTACATGTGGCAATGATCATCTCTCACATATGCCTGAAGCTAATATTTCATCTCATTCTCTAAGGGAATGCTAAACATACCTTTCAGAACACAGACCACTCCTTCTTACTATTAGCAGAGTAAGAAGTCAGTGATGATAATGTTTTACGCAGTCTATTTGGGGTGGGAGGGTCTGGTTTACACTGACCTTAGGAATAGGAATATAAAAGAGTCACATTTGAACTGCAATTCACATACGCATTAAAATCTAATAATTGTTAAAGTGTAGGCCCAGAGCATCACTGATACAAATGTGGGTTATTACACACTGTATAATCAGCAAAAGATAATAACGACACTAAAATTTTAATAATTACATTTAACCCATGGTAATTTATAGTTTACAAAGCAAAAATAGAAACGTTCTAGTGAACATCTCAAGATTGTAATTACAGAGCACTGACAGCAAACCCTGAAAATTTTAGGAATTCCTCCTACTGTATTTGTCTATCTGTTCATTCAGCTGTCAGCAGCAAGCGTCGCAACTAGAATTCATAAAAGAATATTGATTTTGAATCCTCAGTAAACATCTTTAAGCACTTAAAAATTAACATCTGGTTTAAGTAAACTTTAAAAGCTAATTTTAGATTTAGTAAAGAGCCAGTGGTTATAGGTAAAAATAAAATGTGAATATATTCAAAAAAACAAGAAGAATTTACATTTTTGGCCACCTTATGGCCTGCTCATAGGATATTCATTGCCAGTGGTATGCAGGTAAACTGGGACCCTGAAATATAAAACCCCTGATTTGCCACATTTACTTATTTCTATGATGACATACTCTCGCCGGGGCTGATTTCATACTGTCTACATGCTACCCACGTGACCTCTAAATGCTATCGCTGAGCAGGTTGCTGAGAACACAGGCAGGCAACCTGCTCACCTGAGCGGATTGGAGCCAGATCCTGTAAACTGCAGAGTACAGCCAGGTATCATACTTGGAGAAATATTGCTCTGCAGTTAGTGTATATCACTATCAAGTTCTAGTGTCAGAAAGACTTGGATCAATAGTCCCACTCTCTTCTTTGGTATCAAACAATTGAACACTCTGTAAACCAATTAACTCATCTTTTAAGTGAGGATAATACTACCTTCTTAATAGTTTTGTTGTGAAGATTAAACTATGTAACATATGTGAAGCCATAATATTCACCATATGCGTAACAGATATTTATCATCATTGTTACGGATCTGTTCTAAAGAAACAATGCTGCCTCAGATTTAGCATATTAAAGACGAGTACTGCAAAATACAAGTCACTTAACAGCATAGCATGGTATAGAGAAAATTCCTGTAGTTTCAAGACTAACACACACTCGTGTACACACAGCCCAGCATCTTCAGAGGAACCACTATGCAATTGCCTGTAGTTATCAACTGATTTCAATACTCAGACCTAGAAAGGGACGATGAATATAAGAACATAGCTATTTATAAGCATCTTGCCTCCGACTAGGTAGTTTGAACTGTTGCTCTAAAACGTATGGAAGCTTCACTTAGCAAGCGATAATTGGATTAAACCATTCATAAATGGTTTTCTAAAAATCACTAAAAGAAATAAGATGTGAAGTTTTTGAAAATACTCTTTTATATGAACAATCTCAATATTATGTTTGAAAACATACTCTACGTTTCATGAAGTTGAGTGACTTGACTTGGCTTGAAAGCAAATTGCATTTTGTTTCGTGAAAGCAGTAGTGTGACATTTATAAATTTCAAATGATCCCTATTTGAAATTTGGATGCCATGCATATAATTATATAAAATGTATGTTACATATTAACCTGCATGCTCTATAAATATATTAATCTGGATTATATATAATCATTATATATGTAATTATAATCTGGATGCTGTAATATGATATACTAAAATGGGATACAGTGAGCATAAAAGAAGCAGTATAAAATACTTATTTGCTTGTTGGTGAAGAGCAGGAAAAATATGTTGTGTTTTTCTGGAATCTCGTTGGTCTACATTAATTTCTTTTTCTAAAAATTTTAATACATGACTTGTAGGGTTTATTTCACTGCAGAAGGACTAGTCCTGATACTGATAAATGAATAAAGCTTAACATCAAGCCTCTACAAATTTTCCCAATATTCTTAATGGCAGCAACCATGTGTATTTATATATATGTGTATCCATCACAATCCAAATCTATCCATTTCAAAGTCTGAATATTGAGTTCAGATAGTCTATATAGAGTGCAAAAAGTATTGTTTCATTGTCTTTGATTCCTAAATTTCAGATAACAAATAGTGAGACCTAAAGATATCAAGCAACTCATCTGAAAATGTATTTGGTTCCAAATTTGAATAGTGATTCCTGGAACTACAGGTAATAATAATAATAGCCCATATTATTATTTGCTATGTGCAAACACTCTGTTAAATACTTTGTATCATTTAATTCTCATTGAAAGCTTATAATTTAGCGATTATTACTGGTACTATGTCACAGATATGAAAACTATAATGAAACAAGGTGAAATACTTTTTTCTTCATAATACAAACAACAAGTGATAGAGATATGTTTCAATCCTTAGGTGTGTGTAACTTCAAAGTCCATAATATAAAACACCATGCTAAACTGTCTCTAGTTTCATCTGAGATCCTGGGTCGGTCCCATTCTGTGACGTAACCCTAAAGGTTCACATCATGTGCTAATATTCATCTGTTCTACACTCGCTTTTAAGCGCCAGCTATGCAACAATTAGTGCTTAACTGCGCTTGACAGAGCCCCTGCTCTTCAGATGTTTGGAACAAAGTATAGAGGTGAGAGATGAAGTCAGGTGGAAATGGGAACATCTTCATCAGATATCAGAGATAGTTCAGAAGTCTCCCAAAGGAAGTGACTTTTCAGCTAAGCTTTGAAAGATAAGTACAAAGTAAGCAGAGAAGTCGATAGGGGACCATTAGGTAAACAAAACAAGAAATACAAATCAGAAATGTTTGAGATGACCTGACTCACTTGCAGATTGTTTCTGTCAAGAGTTGTAAAAATAGGAAGCACACTAGAGGTTTCAGGGAAAATATTATTTAATACAGAAAATAAGAGAATTACAAAACTTTGGAAGAACTGGATGAGCTTCCCACCGGGCAAAGGAAGTGTCTAATGATTTCAGGAAATAAGAATGCCACAATATTTGCATGAAATTGTTCATGAAACTAATACCAATGACTTCAGGTGAATGCAGCATTTCGGTAGATATCTATAGCAGGTATCATAGTCACTATTAAACCTCTGTTGTCCACTGAATGTCACACACCTGGCAGCCTATGTCAGAAGAACATTGGTGCCCCCGCTTCTATTCCTCCAGCCCTATCTTGCACCAATGGCTTACACTAACAGTTTCCAAATGGTGGTGTCTGAGAAATGTAATTTCTAGCCTCTGAGCTATAGAGGAAGGCTTAATTACTAGCGTGGGCATGATTCTCAGTAACAAGAAGAATCATCCAGCACGGAGGTCAAAGGGTGCATGTAGAGCAGTGATGGGAGAGGAGGTAGAGAAGCAGCCAGTGATGTTCACCCTTTAGGTTCTACATATGAAAAGGTTTTATTTATCACAGAAATTAGAAAAATCCTTTGAAGGATTTTATGCAAGAAGTTGCCATGATCAGATTCACATTTTAGAGAATCATTATGGAAACAAGTTTCAGGTTGAATTGGTTGGGCTGGGGTTTGGGAATGGATTGGATATAGGAATATTCAAGACATTATTACAGTCATTTAATAGGTAAGAAACTGAAATAAGGTATCATTCCTGGTTATAGAGAAAACGTAAAAAATATTCCAGGTCTTATCGAGAAAGGATATGTCTGACCTGGGGGTCAGTGGGGGAAAGGAAGAATCTCTGGCAGCTCCCGGTTTTGAGGCTGTGTGTTGGGTTCAGGTGTGTTCCACGTGTCTCTCATGCAGGTCGTGAGCCTGAAGATACTGCGGCTACTGGGGCATGTTCTCTTGACTGATTAAATGGGCCACACAGGCCTATTGGAACCTCTGCTTGTATCAAGTCCTTATCATATTATGTTGGCTACATGAAGTCACATGACTAAAATCTTAATAGTTGGATCATACATACTTCTCCTAGTTAGTGAAAAGCACTGCAAAATGCACAGGAACAAAGTAGGGATGTGTTCGTCTACAGGAAGAAAGTGAAAGGGTCAGGAAAATCTGACAAAGCCCTCCCAGTTAGCTCTGTAAAATGGCTGCACCGTTCCACATGGCCGTGCCGGGGTCCTGCTTACCAACAGCCCTAATGATACTTGGCATCTCAGTCAACCATGTTTTTCGTTGTTTTAAACAATATGAAGAGTATTAATTGAAATCGACTGTTTTAACAAGGCTTTGTTGATTGAAAATCAGTTGGAGTAACCTTCTTATTCTTCTTAATCATTTTTGTTTTGTATTCTAAATAGTAGATGTTCATTTACTTTGATAGGCATAGATCACCTTCCTAACAGCAAGTAATCTGTTAACTTTGTCTATACTGTTCTTTGAAACAGATCACTTTAAATTTGATTTACTCAAATTCATTAATTTTTAGTGTTATGTGATGAGGTTTTTGTTTTTGTTCTGGATCTTGTTTAACCAGTTCTTTACCACATAGACATGATGACAGTCTCTTCTCAAAGTGGTATTACCTACATAGTAATACTTGTCACATTTAGGGTTCTATTTACCTGGAGTCAACAGTAAGGATTAAGTTTTCTTTTTCTCCTCTTAACAAACTAGCTTTCCCTAAACATGCAAGAGGTCATGCTTTCCGTTTGATTTGGGGCCACTTTGTCATAAACCAAAATCTTGTAAACTTACATCAATACTTTCAGATCATATCTGTTACTCTTCTGATTAGAAACTCCAAGGCTTTTATACAGTTTCGATGATAAGTTCTTTAATGTGGAATTTATTCCTTTATTTATTCCCAAAACATCTATTGAGCTTCTGTGTCAAAACTGTGTGTCAGAATCAAGTACTCTCTCTGCCTTTGTGAACGTTGGGTATTACTGCCGTTGAACAAATAATTTCAAACTGATGGTGTTACGAAAGAGAAAGACCCAAGTGCCCTCGGAGTGGGCTAGGGGTGCCTGTGGAGTCTGGGGGGTGGGGAACAGAGTTCATTGCAGGAGGGACATTGCACCCGAGAAGGCCAAGTAGGAGTAGAATGTGGCCAAATGAGGGACAGAAGACATATGAAGCAGGTTTCAAGCAACTGAAACAGGGTTTTGAAGGCCCTGGAGTGATGGACCACTTCTCCAGTGCACTTGAAGCAAAGACAATGAGAGGAAGTCTCCCATTGTACAGGACTGAAGGATGGCTTCCTCCCTCGTGGGCTCTGATCTCAGTAATTCAGCTGTGCTTTACGTCTGTGGCTTCCATGACTCATGAGGTGTCAAACTTTCCCATTTCAAACTAAAATTCACCATGTTGGAGGCCAGATACTTGAATTATGCTGAATGCTAATCTATTTTATTCTTAACACCTGTGCATCTAGTTATATGTTCCTTGCTTAGATATATCTGTATTCACTTTGCCATTTGATTCTCTACAGAGCAGTTAAAAACACCAGTTTTTTTTTTTTATTTTTAACATCTTTATTGGAGTATAGTTGCTTTACAATCGTGTGTTCGTTTCTGCTGTATAACAAAGTGAGTCAGCTATATGTATACATATCCTCTCCCACTTGCGTCTCCCTCCCACCCTCCCTACCCCACCCCTCTCGGTGGTCACAAAGCACCGAGCTGACCTCCCTGTGCTATGCGGCTGCTTCCCACTAGCTATCTATTTTACGAACAACACCAGTTTTAAGTACTAAATTATAGGACTGTACAGGATTACAAAAAATTTGTGAAAAACATTCTAGGGTTGAATTACTTTTAAAGTAAGCTTAACCATGATTAACATTTAGCCCTTAATAAATTCCTGTGGTCATAATGAATAGGGTAAACAAGGCAATGATAAATCAGAAATCATGGAACATATATAATGTTAACAGATATTGGAATCCCAGGGCCAGACATAAGTTAGAAAACTAGTTTATACATTATTGTTTGGCTTAGTACATGCACTGTGTGTTTGTAGTTTAGATTCTAGAGAGACATATGTAGATAACCATCAACCACATGCATCCCTTTAGCACATTCTTCTTTCCTCCATTTCTGTTTCCTCTGCGCAGTGATCAATCAACTGTTGCTCAGTTCAGACACAGAATCGAGCGCCAAGGGACCATGGCTCCAAAGCAGTGTTAAAAGTTCATGAATCATAGCAGCTAATTCGGACCTCCATACATGACAAAAGAAAAGAGACAGCCTATCCATAGTTTTCATATTATACCAGAGTGGAGGACTAACAAGTATAGACAAGTATCTGATGTCATGCCAAGCATTTATTTTCCCTATCAATGAAATTTCATAGACGGATAAGTTAAAGTTTTATGTTGCTCTGGCAGTCTCTGTAGAGCTGTACACAAAATGCAATGTGCAGCCAAGCCATACACAGGAGAATTGAACTTGTGCCTTTAGAGGGAGGGGAGGTAGGAAATGTGGCAGTTGGCCAGAATCAAGGGTATATGAGAGTAAAATGACAGGATTAGGATTTTAGAGATTTAAGGCTGCAGCGACATTTAGACAATATTAATTGTGGAATGAGGGTAAAGGAAAAATCCATCCACTGGCTATATTTGTACATCATACATGAAGAAATGGAGACAGTTTAGTAATTAAAGGAATATTTGAGCTAAAGTCGAACATGAAAACCAGAGGGCGTAAACTAAGGATGGGAACAGTGCTCCAAGGATGTGAATATTTTTCTTTTCAAATGGGAGCAGCCACCCTGTCGTGGAAATGACGAGAAGCAATTAGCATGAAGAGTTTTCAAATGCTGTTAAATGATCATAGCATTTGAAGGAGTCATAAAGTTTTGATCATTATAAGGACTATATACAGCACTTACATATTTTCAACACAATTTATGGTCATTAACTAGTAATTAGCCGAAAAGGTTTCTCACTCCGGGGAAATAAACTGAAATACATTCTTTGCCCTCCTTACTATGTAACATCTCCCATGTCACTCCTCTTAGCTTGTAGTGGCTTTCATTCCTTGTTTCTCTCAGTGTCTAGTGGGGATCTAAACCTTGATGATTTGTAGTAGTGTATTTACAGGTGATTTAAAACATCCTTAAGAAGTTAGTATTCAAACCTCATTAAATATTTATTACTGAAGGGATGTTAAAAGTTAGCTTCTGTTCTATGAGAACAGCATTAAAGAACACAGCAAAAACTTATTAGAACCAGAGCAGAGCCAAAGTAAGAGAATCAGGAATTGCGGTCTTTTTCTCGAGGAAAACTATGGCTAATGAAAGTGTACGAATCAGTGCCGTGCGAGTCAACTGCTTTCATTGACGAGCACATAAGCTCTCGCCACAGGAGGTACTGAGGGTTATAGTAAGGAGGGAAACCAACATAAACATTAACTCTCACAGTAATAATTTAAGCATCATTAAGTTAATTCACAGGTGGAAAAACTGAGACTAAGGGAGGTTAATTTAGTAGTCCAAAGGATAGGGTACATGGATGTCAGAACAAAGATTCCAAGTTTGTCTGATTCGAAACATCCTCATCTTTTTTCACTACATCACCGGTACCACTTTGTTACATGCGTGAACAGTGTCTAAGGCTGTCATGCTCTAAGGATTGTATTTCCTGAAGAAAATGGCACGTCTCCATATTTCTTTAACATGAACTTCACAACAAGTATTTTCCAAAACGAGTGGAGTAATGGAATAAGGAGGGAAAACCAGAGTTACGTTGCAGTTGAGAATTCTGCTTTGTGGCAAAGCATGGAGATTTTCCGATACCGCCTTGTGCTGTTTCTACAGACAGGAAGACGGAGGCACGTTCAGATAGAAAACTGGGATGTTATATGGTGCTTCGGAAATGATTAGCCAGCTGCCAAGAGTAATTCACATCTATTAATTCTTGAAGCGCCTCAAACATGACTTAACTCTTATTATTGTCTTTGTAGATTCATGTTCATGCCCTGTATCTAAGGGGATACTCTGATGGATTGAACAGAGTTCGCATGTATATAGCTATCATTTCTCAGTATATTGAAAGCCACTAAGTATTGGAATCAACTGTATTGACTTTACCAGTTTATTACAGTGTATTGAATTGTATTCTTTGAGATTCTCATTTCCAAACAGTGAAAGGAATAAATACAAACTATGACAGGTAAAGAAAGGACAGAGGAGATCAATCCTCTTGAACTTGTTAAAATGACTTTGAGGCCCAGCTATTATCTTAAAATATTATAGAATAAAAATTATTATAAAAATATAAATTATACATTAACGATAGTATAAATTTTTGTCACTGTCACTAAACAACTCTCTTTTGTACCTTCTCATTTAGGGTGTATGTATCTGTGTGTGTGTGTGTATAAAACATGTACTATTTTAAATTGAACAGTTTTCACTATTAAAGTTATTGCTAACTCAGTATTTACATACACTGAATAGGTTGAGAAGTAGGTGAATGAAAGGAATTAATGTTAGGATGAAAATATCAGTTACTAGCCCATTTTTTTTTTATTACTGAATCACATGTTCATCTTTACTATGTAATGAAAAACAGTTTTAAAATAGACAAATAATGAACAGTGTCAACAGTATAAAGTAAAAGTCACACAAGCTTTTAAACAGGTGCAGAAAAAGTCATTTGACGAAAGTCAATACCCATTCATTAAAACCTTAAAAAAAACTACTGTACTTAAAAAAAAAAAAGAAAAAGAAAGAAACCGTATTATCTGATCAAAGAGATCTTAAATACAACCTAAAGCAAACACTGTACTTAAAGGCAGAATGTTGAAAGCTTTCCTTATGAGATTAACAATGAGACAGCAATAGCCACTATTGGTATTTCTCGTCAACGTTTTACCGGAAGTCCTGGTGAGAAAAAACTGAAATATACAGAAATTGGAAAAGAGAAAATAAACTGATAATTTGTTTTGGACTTTCTACATACATAATCCTATTATTTGAAAATCATTAGCCCATTGCTTAAAATTTTCAGGAAAAAAAAAAAAACGTTTAAACTTAATTTACAAAACATATTTTGCTGTATCTTCAGGTGCATATCCTAAATTTGATATCCTGCGGTTTCCTGTTTATAAAGATTGTGACCATATCCTTAAATTGGACTGATCCAAGGAGTTTTGTGTGGGGCATCAGTTGAACAGACTCACAAGACTAATATTTGAATGAAATTAATCAATGGTAGACATTTCCCTAGGTACTTCATTTTATGGCAGTCTCAGACTTTTTCAGTAACAAAGTAAGATTATAGCAGTGGTTCTCTAATTTTGGCTTCATCAGAATTGCCTGGAGGGCTTGTTAAAAGATTGCTGGGATTCAATTACAGGTTTTCAGATACATTAGGTCTGGGAATAAGGTACAGGTTGATGGGGGATGGAGCAGAATTTGCATCTCTAAACAGTTCCCTGCAGAAGCTGTTAACTTCTGCCTAGTGACCATGCTTTAAGAACTGCAGCTCTAGAGAAAGTTACTGAAAATGTTCAGCCACTGGAATATTCCGTAAAATATTTCATAACAAAATATACCAGACCTGTCATAGGAAAGTAATTGTGAACCCATATTCAAAACTATGATTTTGTTTTAATGAATAATTCACAATGTAATTATTTCAAAAGACTTCACCATTAGGTGAAGACATTTTATGTTATAAACGTATCATGTAAGTATTTCTTTGAGCTGATCACAGATAAATCTATTCAGGACATAAGATAAGCTAGACCTCATTTGTTTAAATTAAGCAGTGAGGCTAAAACATTGGGATGCATGAAATGCAGAAACCCAAATTGTATTCTGTTCAACCTTTATCATTATAGAAAAAAATAAAACAAAAGGGACAGTTGTTTATTTCAGCCCTCTCTGAGATTTGTTTAACCTTATAACCTGACAGATTTTGACCTCTGTGACCCCTTGTATGAATCACCCACTTCAGCTCCTTGATGGGAGATAAAAATGGTAGAATACAGAAAATAGATCAGACACTGGTTATAAGCAAGCCATTTCCTCATATATATTTGACAATGATCAGTATGACAGGACCTGATGAAATAAGACTTTCTCAGCTTAACTTTTTTAAAATGGAAGGAAGTGATAGATTGAAGCAAAACAGACATGTTTCAGTAGGGGAAAATATTAATTTGATAAATCTATTGCTTTAATGAAAGAAACCTGATAAAATCATAATTCAACTAAATGATGAATGAAAAACATAAAAAAGTGAACTTCTATATTTTTGTTTTGAAACTCTGGAGTATTGCTTTAATGAAAGAAACCTGATAAAATCATAATTCAACTAAATGATGAATGAAAAACATAAAAATTCCCTTTGACCAAATAGAAGGCAAATTATGGGTTAATTATCAAGGAACCAGACCCAAAACAGAGAAATAATGTTTAGGGCCCAGGACACACTTAATGTATATCATTATTGTGGGAAATATAATTTAATGCCCTAAACAAAGTGTAGTTAGGAAGCTTCTGTTTGATTTTCTTTTATTATTGTGCTCCCCTCTTGCTGCTACTGGTGATGATAGGTTTTTATAGTTTGAGGTTGTAGTTATGAATTCACTTTCTCAGAATCACCCAGCTCCCTTTCTATATAGTCCTGCAGTATGAAACCATGACTGATGGTGATAGGGGAACAGTGTAGAAGACATTTGGTAGCCCCAATGCAGATATATCTGGGACTCACTAGATATATATTGTTCGCCTAAATTGAGGTGGGCCATAGCAGATTAACCATGGATGCTAATTATTAATTCCCAATCATTTTCCTGAACCACATGGGAATGAAGTGAGCCATGGAAAACACCAACATCAGTTGATTATGCAACTGTAATAGAGAAGATAATCAATGACTTGAAACAAATGCTAATGATAGTCCTGTGAATAGATCCAAAGCTGGCATCTGGGGAAATGTGTGCAGATGCGGTAAAAATGTACAGTGTAACAATTCCAGGAGTAAGAGAGAGTAAATTCCATGTCTTTAGTGGCAGAGATGTTCAAAATAAGTGTAGAAACCACAAATGAATTTATTTATATCTCAAGTGTGGAAAAATGAATCAGCATAATAAAAACATAATACCATGTGTAGAAGAGTATGGCCCTGGAGGTCTTTGGATGGCAGGACTGAGAAGCGTGTAAAGGAAAAAGAAAGTACTGAAGTGCTTACTTAGGTCGAAACGACTGCTATGTAGGTAAAATATACATGGATTCATTACATGGCAAGAAGGGTAAAAATTGTGCAAACAAAAACTTCTACTACTGCTCAAAAGGGAGTAACAGTAGTGGAGGCTGGATTTACTCTCCCCCCTGAAACAATTACAAAACCAGAAAAAAGATAGGAAGCAGTAGCTTTCATAGCATTACACACCAAGCAATGAAACACAATGATCTCTGAGAGACAGAAAATAAATTATGTGAACTGCACAATTCCCTTGGACATTTCACCAAAGAAGATACCTGGATAGTGAAAAAGCACACGAAAAATGCTGAAGGTTTTTACCCATTAGATAAGTGCAAAGTAAAATCGCAATGAACTCCTACTTTACATCAGTATAAATGTCTGAAACTTAAAAGACTGATTGGTATGGATATGGAGCCCCTGGAATGTGCATCCACTGCTAGTGGTTATGTAAAATTATAACACTATTTGTAAAACAATTGGCAGATTCATATAAATATAAACATCCATCCACCACATGACAGAGCCACTCTACTCTTACAGAAGATGAAAGCATATGTCCATATAAAGACGTTTACACAAATATTCATAGCAGCTTTATTTGCAATAGCCCAAAACTGAAAACATTTAAAGTGTCCACCCCCAGGATTGTGGTATATCAATACGATGAGATAATGCTTGGCCATAAAAGGAAGACTGTATGAATACACACAATGACGTGGATGATTATTCAAGAATTTATGCTGAATGAAAGACGCTGGATAAGAAAGCACACATAGTATGAGTCTATTCATGTAAAATTCTAGAAATGCAAGTTAATTTATAAGGACCGAAAGCAGATAAGTGGTTGTCTGCAGGTGGTGGAGACATAAAAGGGCAAGAGAACAAGATTACAAAGGGGTACAGAGAAATTTTGGGTGGTGGGGGCTATTTTCATTTTCTTGATGATGGTGATAAATTCATACTCACACTTGTATCTGTGTCTGAAAATATATTGTACACTTTATGTGCTGTATATTGTAGTTCAATTATATCTCAATAAAGCTATAAAAAATGTAAAGCTATTAAAAATGTAAGTAAGTCTGTACATAAGATATTGCAAACATGACCTACCTCTATTGGAAAATGTCAACTTTTTTTGGAGGGGTGGGGAGATTAGTTGTAGGAATCCAAAGAGTTACAACTATAGCTCAGAAAGTAAACGCTTTTGGTTCTACAGAGCTCCAAAAAGTTATCTGTCCAGAGAACTACACTTTTGGATTCATGAGAATGAAACGTACCTTTATGACGAAGAATGTGGAAGCCACTTTTCAAAAATAAATTGCATGGTATAATTTGAAGGTTTTGGCAGGAAAAAGAATTAGCAATAACTGGAAAGTTAATAAGAGTGAATTAGATCAGTCCTTCAGTTTTTTGATATGACAAATCATGCAGCCCCAGCTGTGTGCAAAAGGGTAAGACTTGCCTGGCAAGTTGCCATGTCCAACTGTAACACAAAAAATCTCTGCAGTTTGGTTGTTTCAAGCCATTCTATTAAAGGTGTAATTGCTGAAATCTTCAGTGCCATTCATTCTTTACAGAGCATTAGTCACTGAGTTTGATTTCTAGGATCAGCTTTGGAGCCCTAGCAACCCATTCTTTGAAAGATTTGTAAATGATCTGTTATTGCTCTCAGGAGCAATCTGTGGTATATTGGACAATGGGGGAAAACTGTAACATCAGATGGTTTGATTACCACCTAAAGTTACTTTAAATGTGTCTGCAAGGATCATAACCAATAACACTAATTAATAGTGTATATTTATTAATTGAAAGACAATGATACTCTTCAGGAGTTCATAATATCTGTTGTTAAAATATTTGGGGATGAATATGGTATCTTGAACTCAAAATGCTGAAGTTAGGTGAAAAACAGAGAGAGAGAGTTTGTAAATCTCTTTTTCAGCGAGTGTACTTCAGAGTACAAAGGGAGTCTTTTCTAAGTCCTAATTTCCTTGTGTATCACTCTGAGCAGAAGAACATTAACGACAAGAGAGGCAAGCATTTATGATGGAAAAAGAGAGCTCTCCAATAAATTGTGTTGGGAAGACCGGACAGCTACATGTAAAAGAATGAAACGAACCCATTTTCATATACCCTATACAAAATAAACTGAAAATGAAGTAAAGACTTAAATGTAAGACCTGAAACCATAAAACTCCTAGAAGAAAACATAGTATGCTCTAAGACATATGTCTTACTAATATTTTTTTGTATCCGTCTCCTCAGGCAAGGGCTACAAAAGAAAAAATAAATAGGACTACATCCAACTAAAAAGCTTTGCACAGTGAAGGAAACTATCAAAATGAAAAAGCAGCCTACTGAGTGGGAGAAGATATTTGTAAATAATGTGTGCAATAGGGGTTAATATCCAAAATATATAAAGAGCTCATACAACTCAATATCAAAAAAGAAACAGTCCAATTAAAAAGTGAGCAGAGAGGGCTTCCCTGGTGGCGCAGTGGTTAAGAATCCGCCTGCCAGTGCTGGGGACTCAGGTTCGAGCCCTGGTCCGGGAAGATCCCACATGCTACGGAGCAACTAAGCCCATGCACCACAACTACTGAGCCCGCGTGCCACAACTACTGAAGAAGCCCGTGTGCCTAGAGCCCGTGCTCCACAACAAGAGAAGCCACCACAATGAGAAGCCCGCGCACCGCAACAAAGAGTAGCCCCCGCTCGCCATAACCAAAGAAAGCCCACGCGCAGCAACAAAGACCCAATGCAGCTAAAAGAAACTAATTAATTAAAACGAAAAAATGGGCAGAGGATCTGGATAGACATTTTTCCAAAGAAGACATACAGATGGCCAACAGACACAGGAAAAAATACTCAGTATCAGTAATCATCATGGAGATGCAAATCAAAACCACAGATATCACTTCACACCGGCCTATCATCAAAAACACAAGAAATAAGGTGTTGGCGAGGATGTAGAGAAAAAGAAACCCTCACACACTGTTGGTGAGTAAATTGGTACAACCACTATAGAAAACAATATAGAGGTTCCTCAAAAAATTAAAAATGGGAAGTGTATTTTCAAGAAGGAATCTGGAGTGAGCTGATCTTTCTCTACCTTTGTTAAGTTCCTGCCTTTCAGCCAACAGGGCTGAAGTAAAATGAAAAATTAAAGCTAAGGGCGATGGTTTTTAAGTAATATTAGGGCAAATCACTGCTTTTCAATGGACCTTAGGACAGGACAATAGTCCTTGTTTTAAATTAAATAAGTAGTGATGGGGAAAAAGGAAGTGAAACTTATTAGTGGTTTTTAATTAATTTTAATTGCTTACATTTTGAATAATAGTCTCATATCCAGAATCTTTTTTCTCTTCCTGGTGTTGAGGTACAGCCACATTTCTTCTATTACAAATATTAACAGTAGTATTTACATCATTACTATGATTATTACCATCCCAGGGATTCTCTTCTGCTCTTTAAAATGAAAACGTTTTTTCCATTTTTTAAAATTGAAGTATGGTTGATTTACAATGTTGTGTTAGTTGCAGGTGTACAAAAAGGTGATTCAGTTATGTACATATTCTTTTTCATTATAGGTTATTACAAGACATTGAATATAGTTCCCTGTGCTATACAAGTAGGACCTTGGTGTTTATCCATTTTGTATATAGTAGTTTGTATCTGCTAATCCCAAACTCCTAATTTATCCCTCTTCTTCCCACTTCCCCTATGGTAACTGTAAGTTTGTTTCCAATGTCTGTGAGTCTGTTTCTGTTGTGTAAATAAGTTCATTTGTATCATATTTTAGATTCCACATGTAGGTGATACCACATGATATTGGTCTTTCTGTCTTACTTCACTTAGTATGAAAATCTCTAGGTCCGTCCATGTTGCTGCAAATGGCATAAAATGAAAACTTTAAATGAACAATTTTCCGGTCTGTTTTTCTCAAGGGATACCTGAAAGTATTAAACATTTTAATGCAAAATACTTGGTTCATGGGAAGCAAAAGGGAGTAACTGTCAAAAGTTATAGCACACTACCCCCACCATGGTCCAGCAAAACTTGCCTATGTAGAACTAACAGCCATATCTGAGTTCCAGGATATTTGACATTTAAAATATTTCAGCTTCATTAGTAATATGAAAAACATAAACATAAGGTTGATTTTATCAACTTTTTTCCCTTATAATAGGTAAGTAGCTTTAAATGAAAGACTCGCCAATTCCTCCTTGATAGCTGACCATAGCAATAAAATGGCATGGAGCTATTTTAGAAATCACCGTCGATTTGTGAGTAATTTCAACCTGGTTTACTGCACTTCTAGAATCAGGCCACAGCTCAGACTTTCAAGTGACATTTCCTTTCTGCTTGTAGGCTGCAAGTTGTCGGTTTTAACATTAGTCTCCCAAATGGTGTATTTATTGACCATCAAAGACCCAAGATATTCAAAATCCCAACTGATAGTTCATGGTTTTCCAACACTTGTTGGAAGTTAGGCCAGTCCTTTAAAAAAACAAAAACAAACAAAAAAAAAACAATGATAGATTAGTAGCTGCATATCCCTGTTTAAAAAATCTACCATTTTGATCAATCTTTGACATGACAAATGTTAACATTGTTATGTCCCCCCATGATATATATCAGTTTTTGAACTAATAAAATTTTTCAGTGCTTTAATACAATTATATACAAACCATAGTCATAAAAACAAGTATCATAAAAATATCGAAGTCTAAATCATAGGATAGAACGAAGACACACTGACTCTTTTGTTACCCTATGCCATTTTTATCTTTTTTGCATGAAGATACATTATCCTTCAAAGCAAGTGCAAGGATTTTGGATGACTCTCCATGTGCTTGTTTAGAAAATCCTTTATATTTGCCATCCATTATTTTTGAAAGCCAAGAGCATATACCCTGAAGCACCGCTTTCACAAAGGTACAGAGGAGAAGGAAAGAATTATTCAGAATAAATAAGTAATTGCTATTGAGAGCTGCTGATATGCCCACCATGAGCTATGAGCATGTTAACTGTATTAACACATTGATGCTAATAATGGTTCAAGATAATTAAATAGAGACATTTAGTCATTAAAAGCACCATGCAATAAGAAGTCTCCCAGGAATAGCAGGTCTGAACAGTTAAATTTCTAATCTCTAAAAGTTTTCTTTGCTGTTTAACTGTTGCTAATTTTTAATCCTATTTTTCTTAGAAATAAGCAACAAGACTCTCTAAGGGAGTCAGGAGGGTTATCTTTTAGTTATGTATTTTCCTCTGCTTCTAGAATTCTATTTGTAAAGCCCTATTTGGTTATAGCCAATGAACAAGTTCTTCTTTATTTATCTGAAATCCAAATTTAACTAAATGTCTCTCTGTTATCTGGTTGCCCTAGTTTAGAAAAAAGCTGCAGGAAGGGTAAGGTAGACTGAGTGTGGTAGACTGATTTCATTAGTGCCTCCACTTCTTTGTCAGTGACTTTTATCATGTGATTTTGGTGTTTCTCTAATAAGGGCGGAGTACATTTCTCCCCACATGTGACTCTTTGGCCAATAGAATGAAGTGGGAATGATGGAGCTGCAGTGCAGAGCCCAGTCCTCAGGAGCTTGTCTATTTCTGCCTCCTCCCTTGTGTCTCATACATCACCATGAAAACATGCTGGAGGATGACAGTGGTGGAGCCAGGCTGAAGCCTCCAGGTTGTCCCAGATGAGGCCAGCCTAGATCACCCGACAGCCACCTGAACCGAGACACAACAGCAGTCCCACCTAAGATCAAGGGGGAAGCCTAACCAAAGTCCATGTATAGTCAGGTGCTAGAGAAATTATGTGGTGGTTTGGCACAGAATTATTGTGGCAATAATAACTTGCACACTGGTTTTTAAAATAATCTTTTCCGTGTCTAAGGACTTTGGGCATCATTCCATAAATAATGACTCACTAGGGCCATGGAGATTAAAAATGGAGGGGACTACTCCTTAGAAAGGTTTGGGGATATTTCTGATGAAATAATAAGGACCCCCACCTAGACTTTATCTCATTTTTATTGAAACTAGAAGAAAAAATACACCCATTTCTTCCACCCCCTGCCTCTTATAATCACCAATCTATTCTCTGTATCTATGAGCCTTTTTTTGTTTTGTTTTGTTTTGTTTTTAAGAATCTATGTATCTAAAGAGAGATCAGTCGGTGTTTGTCTTTCTGACGGATTTCACTCAGCATAATGTTCTCAAGGTCCATTCGTGTTGTGGCAAATGTCATATCATTTTTTATGGCTGAGTAATATTCCATTTTATATATACATGTGGCAGGATTTCTTTATCCATTCATCTATCAGTTTGTCTTTGTCTTTCTGACGGATTTCACTCAGCATAATGTTCTCAAGGTCCATTCGTGTTGTGGCAAATGTCATATCATTTTTTATGGCTGAGTAATATTCCATTTTATATATACATGTGGCAGGATTTCTTTATCCATTCATCTATCAGTAGATACTTAGCTTGTTTCCACATCTTGGCTGTTGTACATAATGCTGAAATGAACACGGGGGTGCGCATATCTTTAGTGTTTTCACTGTCTTCCAATAAATACCCAGACATGGAATAGCTGGATCATATGACAGTTCTACTTTTAATATTTTGAGGACCTGCATATGGTTTTCCAAAGTGGCTGCACCAGTTTACATTCCCACTAGCAGTGCACAAGGGTTCCCTTTTTCTCCATGTTCTCACCAACACTTGTTATTTCTTGTCTTTTTGACAGTAGTCATTTTAATAGGTGTGAGGTGATATCTCGTGGTTTTGATTTGCATTTCCCTGGTAATTAATGATGTTGAGCATCTTTTGTGCACCTGTTGGCCATCTATATCTTCTTTGGAAAAATGTCTATTCAGATCTTCTGCCCACTTTTTTTTTTTTTTTTGTGGTACGCGGGCCTCTCACTGTCGTGGCCTCTCCCGTTGCGGAGCACAGGCTCCGGACGCGCAGGCTCAGCGGCCACGGCTCACGGGCCCAGCCGCTCCGCGGCATGTGGGATCTTCCCGTACCAGGGCACGAACCCGTGTCCCCTGCATCGGCAGGCGGACTCTCAACCACTGCGCCACCAGGGAAGCCCTGCGCAGTTTTAATTGATTTTTTTTTCTTTTGCTATTGAGTTGTATGAGTTCTTTATACCTTTTGGATGTTATATAGGCTTTGAAAGTATAAAAACATTCCCGGGTAAAACAGAATTTGGTGACAGATTTGATAACAAGGTAAAGTAAAATAAGGAGTTACAGGCAAAGTAAAGGATTTCATCTTTGACTGTATGAATGGATGATGATATTGTTATTAACTGAGTTATGAAAAATGGGAATAACAAGTTTAGGGCATAAACTTTGATGAAGGTAATATAGTTTTCAACAGACATTTTGAATCTGAGGTGTATTGAGGCATCTGGTTTTAGATGATGGGTTGGAAGAGTGGGTTAAGATCTTAAGATAGAGAATGAGATGGAGACAAATTTGAAACCTTAGTGTAGATGTAAAAATAAGATACTCCAATGAAGAAAAAAGTGATTGCTGAAGGAACATTGAAGAGTACGTTATTTAAAGAGGCAAGACAGAAGGAGATAGCTAGAAACACAGTGAAGTAAAAAAAGAGGTTGAGATGGCAAATAAGTCTATGAAAAGATGCTCCAAAGCATATGTCATCAGGGAACTGCAAATTAAAATGATGAGATACAACTACACACATATTAGAATGGGCAAAATCCAGAATAGTAACACCACCAAGTGCCGACGAGAATGTTTTTGATTGTTATGCTTTCTTGATCAGTTGATTGTTTTACTATTATGAAAAGTCTCCCTAACTCTGGTAAGGCTTATTACTCTGAAGTCTGTATTTGCTGATACTGATATCAATGTACAAGCCTTGAAAGCAGAAAATTTACATGATATTTCTATATTTTTCATCCTATATCAATTTTTATAGTGTGCATTGTTATTCACATCATATAGTTTCATGCTTTTTCAAAATCTGGTATGAAACCCCCCGCCTCTTATTGGATTGTTTTTGCTGTTTATATTTAATGTAATTTTTATGATATTTGGTTTGTCAACCACCTGTATACCTATTTTCCATTTATCACTTCCTTTTTGTTCCTCTTGTTATTCCTTTTTCACTTTTTCTTGGCTTAATCGACTGTTTTTAGCATTCCATTCCTTTCATCTTTATGCTTTTTAGTCACATCTGCTATTTTACTATTAACTTTCAGTGCTTTCACTAGTTTGACAATATTCAATTTTAATTTATCAGATTTCTTAATTTCATATTTTAATTACTTCACACTTTACTCAGTGTGGTCCTTTTCTTTCAACAGCCAAATTCTCTCTAGTTTCATTTACTTGTTTGTACCTTCAAATGATGACTTTTCATGTATTTCTGGACTGTGTAACTGTTATCGGCATTTTTTTGATATAAATTACTCCACTATTATCAGAAATGGAAGTCCTCATTTAGTGTTATACACATTATAACATGGATTAGAATCTTGACTACCTAACAAAACAGCATTATCAAATATTTATAGCATGTTATTAGAACTACTCCACAGATTTGATGTGAAATTAAACGTGTGTATTTATATGATGTTATGTTAGATCTGGAATTCCCTGCTTTGACACTCATGATTGAATGAATCTTTAATCACTCAGAATGTTTATTCAAATTATGTTAGTAGCCTCGCCTCTTTCTCTGCTAGGTTGCTTGTTCAAAACAATAAACTTCAGGTATATGTTTCACGCAACTCAGAGGCATGTCTTCATGTTTATTTAGTGGAAGAGACTACAAAGTAGGGCATCTTCTCTTTCCTGAAGAAATTTGTCATGTAGCTGAGAACATCAAATATATTAAGTCAGTTTCAGATTTTTTAACCCAAATAAAATGTACAAGGAGAGTGCAAATTTATTTGTCGTAAGGTTTAGTAAAGGGTACAATTTCTATTTTAAACATATATTCTATTTTTTTTTTTTTTTTTTTTTTACTCTAAATCAATGTAGTTTTTAAGCTAGGAGTTCTGAAGATCACTCACTAGTTAGAATTTCTATAAAGTAATTTAGGATCCATGCAAAAGACATATTGAAAAAGCCTTTTTAAATTGAAATGAGGACTTCATCTCTTTCAAATGCATTCATAGAAAATTCTCAAGATCACTGAATTGGAAGTTCATATTTTGTCATATTCTGCTGTTTCTGTGCTCCATGGGTATACGTGGATTTGTTTATATATGTGTATTTGTTTGTGGAAAGAATGTGGTATAACCTATAACCTCTATGGTTTTTTCTGTTAATTTTCTGCTACAATTATCTTGATTAAAAAAAAACATAAGAAAAGTACTCAGTACATTTACTACGCATTTACCTTTTGCACTATATCTAGATATTTAAACATTATTACATGGTGATTATCAGAGAGCTAAATCATTTGCATGGACAAATGAATTTTAAAATATTCTATCCAAAATTGAAATATACTTGGTGGATAGGGCCGTAATCTATAAAACGCAGTTTTCCACTCTAAATAATGGGCTGTCTGGGTACTTCTGAACTATTCTTTGTACAGTATTTGCCATGATTCTTCGGGTTGATGTGAATTTCTTCTACATGATTATCTGATTTGTTTATAATACTGCACCATCAGAATGCAAGCACAGTTTCAGAATACAGTTTGCCTCATGCATCAAACTCCATTCCTATTTTACACATTTTGTAGCATGAATATCAAACTTATTTCAAATTAATTCAGCTCTTCACTGACTGGAGTGTGAAAATCTCATCTAAAAGGTGAAAAAGCACAAGACAGAGCAAAAGAACGCTGGGTCATGTGAACCACCATATATTTTCCAGTTGCTAAGGGGACAGGCAGCCTTGTAAAACTAGCGATTGCCCTCGAAATGGTCTCTCTTCATCCCTCTGTGTATTTTATGCTTATTTTAGAGGCTAAAAAGAGCTGGATTTACTTGTTTGTAGAATACAATTTATATTTTAGTCTCCTGTGTTCAATTTTACATTTTCCAAAGTGTACTAAATTTAATAAATCTAAGTTAACAGTTCTCCAATGAATACAGGCAACACAACAGCCTATTTCTGAGCTGTTAAGAGGTTATGGCACAAACTCTAGAATCATGACACTGGGGCTGTATAAACATATTATTCAAAATGTCTTTCTGTTGCTGGCAAATGATGTGCAATTAAAAATTAAATCATTTGATTTTTTTTGAGGTTTAAGTATAAAGCTCCAAAAAATACAAAGCACATTTAGAAACTGAAGGTCAGAGACTAAGGATACCTGCAAAAGTACTCAAAGAAATACATTACTACATTTTGAGATAGCTCTATTCTCTGAACCTCTGGATTACATCCTGTTTTTCTGCACAAAAATAATAGGTACTCTACTTGAAACAATATGTACTTTATGCAGAACAGAAGTCTTTAAAAGGGACCCATAACCACAGCTTCAAAACAAACTTGAAAAACAAAAATAGAGGAGTTTCTTTTGTATTAATGTAGAGAAGTGCCTACAAAAACAAATATTCACGTAAGATCTTTTCAGTGTGGTGTGCAAGTTTATGCCTAAAGGTATCAAAATTCCATAATAAAAAAAGTTAATTTCATGAATGCATTAGATAAATCTCTTTCCTAGGAATAAAAAATGGAAAGATATCTTTAAGGACTTTTTAACAACTATTGTTTACATGATACCCTTTATACTCATGTGACCCAATTCAGTAAAAAGGGGTGTGCTTGTTTTATTTTTTCTGAATTATAATTATCTTAGTAACTTGCAAAGGGGTGATCATCTTCCATCCTGTATAACATTTCATTGCTTGCTATTCAAGACTTGACCCTTGGTCTCCAATTTGAGTATATAAGTATACATGGGCACTGTGTGCACATAAACAAGTACATACATACACATATACATACATACATTAGGAGATGAATATTTGGCATCTAGCTTCTTTTCTTTCACTAGTAATTCAGGCAGTGTTTAAAACCTTTAAAAAAAAAAAAGACTTTCTAAATCCCAGTAGTTTGCATAGTATAAATAAAATAATGCGTTGAATATTTCAGTATCTTCAGGGTGGAAAAAAACCCTAATTCTCAATATTTAATATTTGAAATAACTTCTTAAGTTTCCTTATTTCTTTGTTCAGGTGATATTTTCTATTTTTAATTCTTTTTCTTAAAGGTAATTTCCTATAGTTTAGAAATTTTGTTTTCCTTGAAGACAATATCCCAAGCTCACATACTCTCAAAGGCTTCGAAGCAGTAAATGCTTTTCTTTATCCCCACATTTCAACTTAGTTATCTAATTAATCTATATTTACTTTCCATATACAATAAAATGAATGAGTATCAAGAAGTTTAAAATAATAATACCTTTGCTATCATCTCTAGCCTTGGCAGGGCAATAGGAAGAACAGAAATAGACATTGTTCAACCTATATTCTCAGAAGAAAAGGAGTGTTTTAATTTTTATACAATTCACAAAGCCTTACAGTGTCCTTGACTGTAAAATGCAATGTAATATCACACAAAGTAACTTTTATCTCTCTGTGGGTATTGCCTGTAAAGCAAGGCAAAATTCTTTGAGAAGCAAAAGGAAAGCTTTGAACTGCACTTTTTCAAGTAAAAAGTAACTCCATCACTAATATTTCCCATCGAACGTTTCTCCAAAGAGAGTAGAAGATCAGGGCAGTTAAATGCGCTGTTGTATTTTAATAGAAACTTATTTCTCTTGGGTGGATCTCAGCTCTTCCTGTTTAGCTTCCCAGCAGTTCGTAGGCTCTACTCTTTGTCTTCTGCTTTGCTTCTGAAATAGATGAACTCAGACAGCTTTAGATTATCGCCATCCCTAAATACTTTATTAATAAAATTATCACACAGTGGTTTACTTCTTTCAAGAAGATGTATATATTTGGAATGCCAGGGTCAATAAAATCCCTAAGAGAAATCATTTCTTTTAGAAATCTGTTTGAGTTTTTATAGATTTGAGAAGAAAGAGTTGTCACTCAACAGATGGGGTCTTTTAAGATTTCACAGAATCCGTGAACACAGATTTTTAAAACCTCTAGCCATACAAAACCAAATATTTAAGCACAAAAGGCATTAAATAAACATCTCAGCAATTTAAAATGTAATATTAAAACTGGAGTAGTCAGACAGTGATTAGTAATTTAGGCTTTCACACTGGGGCTGTCTTTTGACAACTCAAAATAATCCTTAAAGACATGTCAGTGGACACACGCAAAATAATATATTATCTTTGGGGTTTCGTTTTGGTGGTCGGTGTAGAGAGTTTTTGGACAGTACCATCCTAGGATCTTGATCTCTTCCTTGTTGATAGAAATAAATAAAGGAGGCAAGAATGCAGTTTCTACTTTTATAATTGGCCAAAAAAGTAATGTATTAATAATTGCTTTATTATTCTCTGGAGCTGAAATTTCCTCCAAATTTTCAAAGATGTTTCTATCAATACTTTTCTAGACATACTTTTTAAAAAATGTTGTAAGAATGCTTGGGCCAATGGAAAGAGTCTTTTCATTTGTAAATGGCTTTAGAGTTAAATGATGTGAGTCACTCAAGGTGCTCACCATGATCTAACCCACAAGGACTGTCCCAAATGACCACCAGAAATAATCATGTTAAATAAGCCATGAAGAGAGGTTACTTCCATTGGTTGACCCATTTGACTTCATTTTTTCAAAGCAACTCAGGAAAAGTAAGATTTCAGTTTATTTAGCAAATGAAGTGCCAGCTACTGTTCTAAGTACTTTATAAGTATTAACATATTTAATTTCTTTTAGCATCCATATAAAGCAGATTCTATTGTCACACTCACTGTATAGATGAAAACTTTGAGTCATAGCTAGGCACATCTCTTGCCCAGAATCACTCAGATAATTGGCTCCCGACCCAGAAGCTGGTTCTAGTGGCTGTACCAAGCAGTGCCATGCTGTCTCTCCTAAGGACTGCTTCTGAAAACTCCATCTCAAGGGGTGTGTGTGTGTACAACTGATAACCCTAGTAGATCAGGAATTAGAAGGTCGACAATACTCATCTTTTTTACAAAACTATATTGAGTGTGGTGGGATTTGGGAAGGTAGGGAAAGTTTTATTTGATTTCTGGTCACAGTAAGTTCAAGGGTGCTGAGCCCTCACTGCTGCCAAAGTGCTTATTCCATTTCTCTAATCCTTCCACGTTTCCTTATCCCTAGAAAATGACTTCTTGCCTTTCCTCTCCTCAGTCATCAAGATGTCTCTCCCTCTCCTCGTTTTCTGCTGATGACTTTGTTCACTGGTTCTGGAAGAACAGCAACAATTAGACGAGAACTTCTACACGTTTCCACTAGACATCTATCAAGCTACCTCTGTTGGTAGCAATACGCCCTGTCTTCTTCCTTGTCTAAGTCCCAACCTTTATGCACTAGACCCGTTTTCCTCTCACCTCAGAGATATCACTTGAATTATCTTCCTTGCATCAGATTACAAAAATATTTCACTGTTGTCCCATCTTTGAAAAACTCTCCCTTGACCCTGCATTCTCTTCCAACTGCTTCCTCATTTTTCCATCACTGTCTGCAATATAACTACTGTTAAGCCCTACAGCCAAAGACCACCAGTAATAGACCTTTAGTTCACCAAAGTTGGGTTTAATTACTCATTGCAAAGGAGAACAAACAATGCAGAGTTGTTGAGCCTCTCAGTAAGAGGATGTTAGAAAAGACATATTATTGGAGCTTGTGTGGGAAAAGTTCAAGAAAGCAGGGCTTTCTATGAATTAGATGCTATCAGGAAGTGAGGATAATTCTGTGAGTGACTATCTTAATCTTCTCTAAGGCATAAGGAATAAAGGGAAGATAAAGCCATTGGGTACATTATGCCTATTGATAATATAATCAAGTGTTAAGAGATAATTTAAGCTTCAGGGAAAGATATTTAAACTTATTAATAGTATTAATTTCATATAAAATTATAATTACATCTTCTCTTTTGCCAGCCATTAAAGCAGATAAAGTATGGGACCTCCCCCCGCCCCATATTACTGTATTTAGTTAGAGTGTACTTTGTCAAATTTACCCTCTGATTATATATAATAATTTAAATTTCTTAATTATTTTAATATACAAAATGTTTCACTCACATACTCTGGCTCTATCAACTAGGAGAGTTTTTGACAGCAAATAATTGAACACCTACTTATCAATGGCTTAAACCATTGGGACATTTATTACTTGTTTAAGTATAATGAATGATAAATAGACCACGTAAAAATCACATCGTGTTTGTTATGGCAACCATAGTTTCACAGTTAGTATTTTCTAAAGAAAATTTATAATCTTAAATTAATACATAGATTTCCACTAAGTGAATCTATATCAGTCCAATCAGATACTCTCATTCACATGATAGGAAAAAAAAACAACAACATTTGTTACCAACTTTACAGACGCTTATTTGAAAAACTAATGGGTTTACAGGAAAATTATTGCCAACTCATACTCTGTTGGTGAATATAGATATAATGCGTCTCTTAGAATTTTGTAACAAAAAATACACAGTCATATGGAAAAGAAAGTGATTAGCAGCAGTTTGGCGATCACCATATAAACTTATTTCCAAGCCTGCACTGTATGTATTAGCATTGCCATGTGCAAGTCTCTTGTTATGTTTCATTTAATTATCTATTTTAATTTATCTTGGGTACTAGATGTTGCTGTCTCTATATAATATTCTATTTCTATTGTAATCAAAGATTCCGTTTGTCATTCACAAAATGTATAAAAGGGATTTCACTTTGTGGTCTGGCAGAGGCTAAGTTGGCCTTCAGCTTGTAGTTTCATAAAAGTACTTGAAAAAATTGCTTTTTAACTGTGAAAGTAGATGCCTTGCATTTATACATCTTTATGTTCCTTTAATCTAGAACATTATCTTTCTAAAAATTTCTTGATCTTGACATTTTTGAAAAATACAGATTCGTTGTTTTAGACAATATTTCTCAATTTGGGTTTATACCACGTGTCTTCTTGATTAGAAACAGATTTTACATAGGCTAGGAATAACACAGAAGTGATGTTATATCCTTCTCAATGCACCATGTCAAGAGGCATTTGATAAGAGTTTGTTCTGATGTAATGTTAGTGGCCAGATCATTAGCTGATTAAGGCAGTGTCTCCCAGATTTCTCCACTATAAAGCTATTACTTTCCCTTTGTAATAACTAAATATCTTGTGGGAAGAAACCTTGAGAGTATGTAAATATTTATCATCAGACATTACACACTAGTTTTAATATCCATTGATAACTTCCTAGCTTCATTATCCCGTCAGTTTTTATTGGTTGTCATTCTATTGCAACGAAGTACTTTTCTTTATCCCTAATTTAATTCCACATTAATTTACACCAGCATGGACTCATGGATTTTTTTTTTTATTCAGTAGCTTAAAATCCATATTATTAGCAGTTATTTTGATATTCAAATTCCAAAAGACAATTTAAAATGCTTAAAAATCGCTGATAATTGTAAAACCTTCCTTACCCAATGTAGAGACCAGTTGGGTCCATGGAAGGTTTTAGCATTCACATATAAAGAATTATATTTGCTGGTCTCCATGGTGGAGAATCTGATAGGGGTGTCTGTACTCATGACATTTGAGAATATGATGTCCTGAAATGCGAAGGCTCCCACATCCAGAAATTCTGATTCTAATTGTACATCATAAGGTCTGCAGGAATAAACTTTCTTAACAAGAATGTCATTACTTAGTAAGAATGGCTTACTACAAATTAGGTAATGCAGGAATCACATTCAGAGAAAACTGTCTAGTAGACATGTAATAATGTCTCTCTAACTCACTGTTTTCTGACCACCTATCCCATGGTAGACGCTAAATAAGCACCTCTAAAAGTAACAAATAAATGATTAGATTTAAAGAAGCTGAATTGAAGAGGGGGAGGAATTTTAACATGAATTATGGCTAATTTCAATAATTTTAACCAATACTCTACTTTAAACATTTTCTGAACCACTTCTTAACGGTGCTAGAATAGAGTCAGGAAATGTAAACGTCTTTTCCTATTTGTTTGTGTATTCACAGTCTTCAAGAGGATTTCAATTACAAACATACGTATTAAGGCAATTATTGTAACAAAACTATCTCTTGCCTATTACTGGTAGTGGCATTTGTTTTTAAGTCAGTATGTTCAGTTGGATAATCATTTTTAAGTCATTCTAGCCACTATCCATAACACTTTAGTCCTCTACACCTAAGCTTTCCAACTGCCCAAAGTATCTATCAGGAATTCCTGTGCAGTCCTGTTTGTGTGTACACCAACGTGATGTTACAAAGGTGAGATAATATGTAAAACTTAACAAAGGTCTCCCTGCATAAATGTGACTGTAATCCCATTTCACATGTTTTCTCACCCAGACACATTAGAGCTAAAGGATGTTTTTAAGGATTTTTCCCCTCTGATCACATATTAACCTGGAAGAAAATCAATAAGCTTTAATTAACAATAATCACCTATCAATGTGATGATCAATACATATATATCTACCAGGTGAAATGATAGTATCATAATATTGAGCTTCAAAGAATGAGTGATAATAAGTGTTAAGAATAAGTGGCCTTAGCCTAGTTTAAGCCCCTGCTCCATCACTTGACGCTTTTGGACCGCTAGGCAATTCACAGAAACTCTTTGGGTTTCACCTTCCTAATAGTGATAATAATACATAGCCTCAGAAAACAGCTAGCTATTAGCCTAAGCATCAGACTAAGGAATGGGAATATGAAGCTCTTCTAGGCTTATACAAAGGAGACTTTTTTTGGTTCCTTCCACATGATCATAGGCCTGTGTGTATTCTACTGCTCCATCAAGAACTAGAAGACTGGGCTTCCCTGGTGGCGCAGTGGTTGCGAGTCCGCCTGCCGATGCAGGGGAACCGGGTTCGCGCCCCGGTCCGAGAGGATCCCACGTGCCGCGGAGCGGCTGGGCCCATGAGTCATGGCCGCTGAGCCTGCGCGTCCGGAGCCTGTGCTCTGCAACGGGAGAGGCCACAGGAGTGAGAGGCCCGCGTACCGACAAAAAAAAAAAAAAGAACTAGAAGAGTATGTCTTATTCATTTATTATTTTCTCTGGTGAGGGAAACAAATGCAAAGATTAAGGGGATATATGTCTGTCATCAAACCCTGGCCTTGTTGTTTACAAGACCAAGTCCTGGGACTTCCCTGGTGGTCCAGTAGTTAAGATTTCGCCTTCCAGTGCAGGGGGTATGGGTTTGATCCCTGGTCGGAGAGCTAAGATCCCATATGCCTCAGGGCCAAAAAACTAAAACCTAAAAAAAGAAGCAACACTGTAACACATTCAATAAAGATTTTTTAAAAAGACCAAGTCCTAGTAACACCATACTCACCTCTGGCCCTCTTTTGATAAAGAAAAAATAGAATAACCTGGCAATTTTTTACCTTGAACTAGCACTGAGAGAATCCCCTTTACTCCCAAACTGTGAAATGACAAAGCACGGCTCAGCTTTCTTCATGGAATTTATCAAGGAAGATGTCTACACCCTAAAAGGTGGTACAGGTCAGATTTAGTGACTCAGCGACTGACATATCACCTGAGAGCTAAAGAATGACCCAACCCTTGACTGGCTGCAATTGCTGGCTGTAGAACACATGGATGAAAGGATCTGAGGGGGGGTGGGGGATGGGGAGAGAGTGCTTGGAAGAGAAATAACCACTGTCTTAATTTATGCCACTTACATCCCTATTATATTGCATCTTTCTGTCCAATCTAAGTAAACCCCTTTTCTATCAGAGGAAAACTGTAGGGCTTCGCTTGGCTCTTCAGTAACCACAGATGGAATCATCCACACACACTAGAGAAAAAAGAGAAATTAAGAACAGAGGCTGTATTTAATTATCTGACTTTAATTCAAATTGCTTAGGTGTCCCGCTCACTTTTCATAGATGTGCCGCAAGTTTTGATGGATGTACGCAATTTATTTTCAGTAGATTTGAGGCTTTCTACATTTATAATAATATTTGTTAAATGGATCACTGACTGAATAAATCAAACTGTGTAGTGTAGAGTAGGTACAGCTTATTGTAACATAGGAGGCCTTCAGCAAAGTTAAACCCTAATTGAAAGATGAGAGTCAAGGCAGTTAAACATTCCAATGGAATTCTGAGTAACAGAGATCACAATGGGTAAAGCCCTCCAAATGTTACCTTCGTCCCTTACGCTTTTGTAGCTTACTAAAATCTCTCTACTGCAGCCTAGATAATTTCTTCCAACAGATCGTTTAGTTTACCAAGTCTCTCTTAGGCAGTATACTCTCTCCTTTCCCAAGTAGGACTTTTTTTTTTTTTTTTTAAAGAATAAAGAAGTCTCACACTCTTCCTAACAAAACTGAAGCCTAATTAAGATGAGAGAGTCTGATTGTGAAGTGAGTTTCAGCTCTCTTCTTATCCTTCCAAACTGGAACACCATTTTTTTGAATGTTTTCTCTTTCATCTCTACCACTTACTTCACATGTTTCCTTTTGGATAAGTTACAATTATTCTGGGTTTCAATTTTGCTTCATTAAATAAAAGGTATAACATTGCCTTTCTTGGGTAATTCACAGGTTTGTAAGAAACTTGAAATCACAATTGTGTTGGATTGTTCTGAAACGTAAAATGACATATCTGTGGAACATTTTTATTATGATAATTTTACGTAAGATCGGTCACTCAGAAAAAAAATCAAACTTGAATCACAATAGGACTCATTTTCTGTATCAAGTTGTCAGAGCTATAAATTGGAAGCCAAGTTGGCACTGACAGTCACAGTTGAGAATGAAGACTATAGAAATAGCCATTGTAGGGTGTCTCAGGTCTTTGGAGTTATCAGGATTTGGGGAAATTATTTTCTTCTATAATAACTTAATCTGCAATGTTTCTTAACTTTTTTAACACAACAAAGCACACATCAAGAAAACATGGCAACAAAGTGAGCACTCATCACTGCCTGGTTTCTTGACTTGGTTCATATTCATTGTGCACTTTGTACACACATATATACCAGCATCCTTCTGAAATAGTTCTTTATTTCCTATATCAGCTGAAAAAAAATTTCAAATCCTTAATACTCTAGGAGATTGCCTGAAAGGGAGTGCTTGAGCTGAACAAAAACCATCTCTTCAGGTTCTGACTTACATGCAAACCTCCAGTTTGTACTTAATGTCTCATTTCCAAGGCTTAGTGGAACTGGATTTTCAGGATCGATTTCGCGGTCAATCGAATTAATTAGCCTTTTTGAAACTCTTTTATATCTATTTATTCAAGTCACTCATATAAGCAGAAATGTTGCCGAAAAAAATGGATTATTTTTAACATAATTATAATAAAACCTCAAAAATAGGCACTAATAGTTTCATTGAATTGTATTTTACTTAAGTGAATTTCTCATGTCTCTAAATTTTGAGAAAGAAATTCTGAAATCTATGGTAGAGAACAGCTTTACAAATGTGCAGTATTTTTTCAGCATGCCCACATAATTTAATTGTAGATGTTGGATCTGATACTCATAATTATCTTAAAAAATAAAAACAAAATGTTAAAAGCCATTAGCTTCACTTTTACATTTAGCTTCAAATTGTGTGTGTGTGTAATGTGCATGTGGGTATGCTCAGTATATATAATGCTCAATATATGTAATATACACAATTTGAAGTCTAATATATATTAAACTTGTATGGTGAGTTCTTTTTCCTTCTTTTTGTCTTTAAAATTATTACAGGTAAAATGCAATTGCTATATAGTTATCTGATCTGTTTTAAAAAGTTGATTACTTTTGAAGTATTGGTCATATTTAACATGCTATATACATACTCCAGATCTGGATAAACAAAAAACATAGTGTTCATAAAAATATACAGCATGTAGCAGTAAGGTAGCAAATCATATAATTTTTCCTGCTTATAAAAATATAAGCCATTAGCAGCATAATTTCATTAATGCAGTGAAAATGTAAGAGTTAATTTTGTGACTGTATGTTGTATCAACATTCTCAGTAGTTACATAGCTACTAATGTATTTATTTATAATGCTTGTTCATATGTGCTTTGAATGACCAGAAAACCAATAGCTAAAGTTGAGGTACTCATTTTATGAGTAGACTATCACTGACAAATCAGTAGTAGTTGTGCATATTATTTTTTAATCTCTGATGGCTTCTTATAAAAAGCTAAGCTAAGCTACTGGAAGATATTGAAAATGCTTTCGAGTCATGAAAACAAGAGTACAGGATGGTTTTCATGTTAAGTAAATATTGTACTCTAATTCTTTGAAGTGTATAAATGGTTAATTACACATGCCAGTCACGACTGACAAAATTATTGAATTCTCTAGAACCTCGCTTTATTTCTTCTGATGTCTGGAAGGTCACCTAACCTACATTCATTGTTGTCTTTGAATAACCTTCTCTAGTCCAGTGTATCTGTGATCTGTAATGAGGCTGGGATCATGTGAAGTCATTCATCTTCCACTTAGTCTTCCTTGTGAGTGGGAAAGAATTGTGATTTGTATTCCCTTGCCCATGCTGATGTCCTTAATTCTTATTAATGACTGAATTAGCTTGATTTGGATCCCAACCTTTAAAGACCTTATAAAATAACTGTTTCTGAGTAGTGGCTTCCATTAATCATACCAATTGTCTCTTTTCCCAACTTAGAATACTAATTGCATGTTTTTTCCCTTAATGCATATTTCCCCAAACAGAAATTATCCATGTTTACCATATAACAATAAATATAATCAACCTTATTATATAATTTCCATAATAAAGCCTTACATTTTTACAGTGTTTTACAGTTTACACAGCATTTTCACTTAATCATCTCACAAGCCTCTGAAACACAGAGGATAGTAATTAACTCAATTTTAATCATGAAGAGATAAAGGCTCAGGGAGTTAGAATGGCATCCAGGGCATAGCAAAAATGTGCTGTAACTGGCTTCTGACCCAGATTTTATGACCACAGACTAGGGGTGCTTCCTCATCCACCAGTGACACTCAAAAAGCCAAAGTCTGGAGATGTTCCACAATAAGTAATTCACACTCCATATTCTGTGCTAACAATGAGACGGCATCTGCGCAATTAAAAAAACGGGGTGGAGTCAAGATGGCAGTCTAGGAGGGTGGCGAATTCGCATCTCCTCACAACTAGGGCACCTACCAGGTACTGGTGGGGGACCACAGACACCTAAGGGGATGGGAGGAACCCCCAGCGACCGGGTAGGACGTGGGGCATGGGGGGGAGTGAGTGGGGAGGAGAAGTGGAGGTGGGACGGGACTGGCGCCCCTGAGGGGCAGCTGGGGGAGGGGAAGGCATCCCATGCCTGAGGGGGAAATTGGGGGACCATTGGGAAGGCAGAGGATCGAAAGGGAGTGTGGCCAGGTTTCCCCTACCCACCTGGGCCCCCAAGAGCCTGCTGAGATCCCGGGTCTGATCCTCTGCCCACCGAGGCCCCCTCCAGACACACAGGTCCTGAGGGAGTGGGAGAGAAGGAAGGGGGAGCGAAAGTAAAGGCCGGACCTCTGGGATGGCACCCCTGAGGGGCGGCTGGGGGAGGGGAGGAGTTCCTTCACCTAGCAGGACCCACCCTCGGTTAGGGGTCCAGCAGGGATGGGGGAGACCCTGGGGGAGATGGTGGGGGAGGGGCGTGAAGGAACAGAAGGGAACTGGGCCAGAGCTTTCCCTGTCCACTCAGGCACCGGGAAGCCTGTTGGGCTCCCGGACCTAATCCTCTGCCTTAGGAGTCTCCCTCTTGTTGCGCAGAGCCTAAGCCCCGCCCCTACACCCCCACCCAGGGCCTGACCTCTACACTTGGAGAACCCCCTGAGATGCCTTCCAACCGTGCTGGGCCTAAACCCCACCTACACAGCCTCACTCAGGGTCTTACCTCCAAACTCCAGAAGCCCACACTCCAGGCCCTCCTTTCCACGTGCTGCCTCTCCCCTTCTGCCAGGTCCTAAGCAGAGGCCCTGCCCCATGCTCAAATGTTACCTGCCCCCAGCTGCCTAGGTCCTGCCCCACCCAAAACCCCACCCCTGCCTAAGTTCCACCCCCACCCCTGCCTAAACTTTGCCCCCATAGCCAAGGCTTGCTTTTCTTTTTTCTTTTCTCTTCTTTTAGATTGGGGTTCTGCTTTACCTTGTTGATTCATTGTTGTTGATTCTTTTGTATTTTTATTTTTCCTAATCTTTAACTTTTCTAATTTTATTTTATTCTTTATACTTTGTTACTGATCTCTCCTTTTGGCTTGTTCTCCCTCCCCCCGCCTTTTATTTGCTTCTGTTGTGGTTTTATTTTACCTTGTTGCAGTTGTTTCAGTTATAGTTTTATTTTTCCTAATATATTTTTTATCTTCTAATTTTATTTTGTTTTTTATTCTTTGATATTGTACTGCTCCTTTTTTTCTTTCTTTCCTCTTTTTTTTTTTTTTTTTTTTTTTTTAAACCATGCCACGAAGCTTGTGGGATCTTGGTTCCCAGGCCGGAGGTTGGGCCTGAGCTCCTGTGGTGGGAGCTCAGAGTCCAAACTGCTGGACTAACAGAGAACCTCAGACCCCAGGGAATATTAATCAGACTGAGGCCTCCTGGAGGTCCTCATCTCAGCACCAAGACCCAGCTCTATCCAACTGACTGCAAACTCTAGTGCTGGATGTCTCAGGCCAAACAACCAGTAAGACAGGAATA
>NC_041232.1:77492594-77493247 GCF_002837175.3 Physeter macrocephalus | reverse complement strand
ACTAACAGAGAACCTCAGACCCCAGGGAATATTAATCAGACTGAGGCCTCCTGGAGGTCCTCATCTCAGCACCAAGACCCAGCTCTATCCAACTGACTGCAAACTCCAGTGCTGGATGTCTCAGGCCAAACAACCAGTAAGACAGGAATACAGCACCACCCCTCAAAAAAAAAAAAAGAAACAACAGAAAAATCTGTTACACACAAAGGAGCAAGGTAAAAACCTACAAGGCCAGATAAAGGAAGAGGAAACAGGCAACCTACCTGAAAAAGAATTCAGAGTAATGATAGTAAAGATGATCCAAAATCTCAGAAACAGAATGGAGAAAATACAAGAAACATTTAACACAAGGATCTAGAAGAACTAAAGAGCAAACAGACAGTGATGAACAACACAATTAACTGATATTAAACATACTTAAAATGATGAAAGGGAAAAACCCACAATGAAGATTACTCTACCCAGCAAGGATCTCATTCAGATTCCACGGAGAAATTAAAACCTTTACAGATAAGCAATACTAAAGAGAATTCTAAAGCACCACCAAACCAGCCTTACAGCAAATGCTAAAGGAACTTCTCTAGGCAGGAAACACAAGAGAAGGAAAAGACCTAGAATAACAAACCCCAGACAATAAAAAAGTAGGAAGAAGA
>NC_041232.1:77491176-77491457 GCF_002837175.3 Physeter macrocephalus | reverse complement strand
AACCCCCAAAATTAGCAGAAGGAAAGAAATCATAAAGATCAGATCAGAAATAAATGAAAAAGAAACAGTAGCAAAGATCAAGAAAACTAAAAGCTTTTTCTTTGAGAAGATAAACAAAATTGATAAACCACCAGCCAGACCCATCAAGAAAAAAAGGGAGAAGACTCAAATCAACAGAATTAGAAATGAAAAAGGAGAGGTAAAAACTGACACTGCAGAAATACAAAGGATCATGAGAGATTACTACAAGCAACTCTGTGCCAATAAAATGGACAACCTGG
>NC_041232.1:77473307-77483715 GCF_002837175.3 Physeter macrocephalus | reverse complement strand
ATACATAAGGCAAATGCTAACAGCCATAAAAGGAGAAATCGGCAGTAGCACAGTAAGAGTAGGGGACTTTAACACCCCACTTTCACCAATGGACAGATTATCCAAAATGAAAATAAATAAGGAAACACAAGCTTTAAATGACACATTAAACAAGGTGGACTTAATTGACATTTATAGGGCATTCCATCCAAAAACAACAGAATACACTTTCTTCTCAAGTGCTCATGGAACATTCTCCAGGATAGACCATATCTTGGGTCACAAATCAAACGTTGGTAAATTTAAGAAAACTGAAATATCAAGTATCTTTTCTGACAGCAGTGCTATGAGACTATATATCAATTACAGGAAAACTGTAAAAAAAATACAAACACATGCAGGCTAAACCATACACTACTAAATAACCAAGAGATCACTGAAGAAATCAAAGAGGAAATCAAAAAATACCTAGAAACAAATGACAATGAAAACAGGACGACCCAAAATGTGGGGGATGCAGCAAAAGCAGTTCTACGAGGGAAGCTTATGGCAATACAATCCTACATCAAGAAACAAGAAAAATCTCAAATAAACAACCTAACATTACACCTAAAAGCAATTAGAGAAAGAAGAACAAAAACCCCCAAAATTAGCAGAAGGAAAGAAATCATAAAGATCAGATCAGAAATAAATGAAAAAGAAACAGTAGCAAAGATCAAGAAAACTAAAAGCTTTTTCTTTGAGAAGATAAACAAAATTGATAAACCACCAGCCAGACCCATCAAGAAAAAAAGGGAGAAGACTCAAATCAACAGAATTAGAAATGAAAAAGGAGAGGTAAAAACTGACACTGCAGGAATACAAAGGATCATGAGAGATTACTACAAGAAACTATATGCCAATAAAATGGACAACCTGGAAGACATGGACAAATTCTTAGAAAAGTACAACCTTCCAAGACTGAACCCGGAAGAAATAGAAAATATAAACAGACCAATCACAAGCACTGAAGTTGAAACTGTGATTAAAAATCTTCCAACAAAAAACAAAAGCCCAGGACTAGATGGCTTCACAAGTGAATTCTATCAAACATTTGGAGAAGAGCTAACACCTATCTTTCTCAAACTCTTCCAAAACATAGCAGAGGGAGGAATAGTCCCAAACTCATTCTAGAAGGCCACCATCACCCTGATACCAAAACCAGACAAGATGTCACAAGAAAAAAACTTCAGGCCAATATCTCTGATGAACATAGATGCAAAAATCCTCAACAAAATACTAGCAAACAAACCAACAGCACATTAAAAGGATCATACAACATAATCAAGTGGGGTTTATCCCAGGAATTCAAGGATTCTTCAATACACACAAATCAATCAATGTGATACACCATATTAACAAATTGAAGGATAAAAACCATATGATCATCTCAACAGATTCAGAAAAAGCTTTTGACAAAATTCAACACCCATGATACAAATAGATGGAAAGATATACTATGTTTTTGGATTGGAAGAATCAACATTGTGAAAATGACTATACTACCGAAAGCAATCTACATATTCAATGCATTCCCTATCAAACTACCAAGGGTATTTTTCACAGAACTAGAACAAAAAATTTCACAATTTGTATGGAAACACAAAAGACCCCGAATAGCCAAAGCAATCTTGAGAACGAAAAATGGAGCTGGAGGAATCAGGCTCGCTGACTTCAGACTATACTACAAGGCTACAATAATCAAGACAGTAAGGTACTGGCACCAAAACAGAAATATAGATCAATGGACCAAGATAAAAAGCCCAGAGAGAAACCCACACACATATGGTCACCTTATCTTTGATAAAGGAGGCAAGAGTATACAATGGAGAAAAGACAGCCTCTTCAATAAGTGGTGCTGGGAAAACTGGGCAGCTACATGTAAAAGAATGAAATTAGAACACTTCCTAACACCATACACAAAATGCAATGGAGAAAAGACAGCCTCTTCAATAAATGGTGCTGGGAAAACTGGACTGCTACATGTAAAAGAATGAAATTAGAATACCTCCTAACACCATACACAAAGATAAACTCAAAGTGGATTAAAGACCTAAATGTAAGGCCAGACAGTATCAAACTCTTAGAGGAAAACACAGGCAGAACACTGTATGACATAAATCACAGCAAGATCCTTCTTGACCCACCTCCTAGAGAAAAGGAAATGAAAATAAAAATAAACTAATGGGACCTAATGAAACTTAAAAGCTTTTGCCCAGCAAAGTAAACCATAAAGAAGATGAAAAGACAACCCTCAGAATGGCAGAAAATATTTGCAAACGAAGCAACTGACAAAAGATTAATCTCCAAAATATAAAGGCAGCTCATGCAGCTCACTATAAAAAAAACAAACAACCCAATCCAAAAATGGGCAGAAGACCTAAATAGACATTTCTCTGAAGAAGATATACAGATGGCCAACAAACACATGAAAGGATGCTCAACATCACTAATCAGTAGAGAAATGCAAATCAAAACTATAATGAGGTATCACCTCACGCCAGTCAGAATGGCCATCATCAAGAAATCCACAAACAATAAATGCTGGAGAGGGTGTGGAGCAAAGGGAACCTTCTTGCACTGTTGGTGGGAAAGTAAATTGTTACAGCCACCATGGAGAATAGTATGGAGGTTCCTTAGAAACTAAAAATAGAACTACCATACAACCCTGCAGTCCCACTACTGGGCATATACCCTGAGGAAACCAGAATTTAAAAAGCGTCATGTACCACAGTGTTCATTGCAGCTCTATTTACAATAGCCAGGACATGAAGGCTACCTAAGTGTCCATTGACAGATGATAGGATAAAGATGTGGCACATATATACAATGGAATATTACTCAGCCATAAAAAGAAACAAAATTGAGTTATTTGTAGTGAGGTGGATGGACCTAGAGTCTGTCATACAGAGTGAAGTAAGTCAGAAAGAGGAAAACAAAAACCATATGCTAACACATATATATGGAATCTAAGAATGGATTTGACGACATGGGAGGGGGAGGGGTAAGCTGGGATGAAGTGAGAGAGTAGCTAGTGGGAAGCAGCCGAACAGCACAGGGAGATCAGCTCGGTGCTTTGTGACCACCTAGAGGGGTGGAATAGGGAGGGTGGGAGGGAGACGCAAGAGGGAGGGGATATGGGGAAATACGTATGCATATAGCTGATTCACTTTGTTATACAGCAGAAAGTAACACAATGCTGGAAAGCAATTATACTCCAATAAAGATGTTAAAAAAAGAGGAAGTTTTCCAGATAGCTCAGCTAAATGCTCTCCCCTTAGCACCCAAATCCTTTTCCTAATTTAAATTCTTAAAGCAAATAAAATACTGCTCCCTTCAGTTTATCACACTTTCTAGTCTTATCGCCTAAAAGGCACTTGCTAAATAACAGTAATATATTGGAATTAACAAGATAATATTAGACTACTTTTTTAAGGTCGCTTCAGACATACTTTCCAGTGTCCCCCCCTTCTCTCTCTCTCTCTCTCTCTCTCTCTCTCTCTCTCTCTCTCTCTCTCACACACACACACACACACACACACACACACACACGCACGCACCTGTTCTTTTCAGTTTAATTCTGAGCCAGTACAAGTTAGCATAACAATGAAAAAGTGTCAGAATGTCACACATGCTGGCTGTCTTGTTTTTGCTTGAAAAATTACTCCTGGAATTATACTTTACAGTGCCTGCCAAATCACAGCCTCAAATAACTTCCGTTTTTCTTAAAGGCTAATCCCACTCCTCTGAAACAATTTCAATTATACTCCAAATGTAAATGCTTTTACTCCTTTCTTGCTGTTTTGATTATGATGATGATGTGTCAGCTAACATTACTGTGTTAGCTTTTCTTGCCAAACTTGCATACACCATGGCATATACACACAATATATATTAATAATTTAAAAATAACTGACTGTATTTAAGATCAAATAAACTATATAGACTAACAAAGTGAATTTCCTTATCTATTAACGGTAATATATATTCCATGTGCCTCCAGCCATCACTGACCAGAAAGAGTTAAGAGTAAGTTGAAGCTTGCTTTTAATCAACTTTAATTAGATCAACTGTAAATAAACCTTCCAATAGTGACTTAGAAACAATTAGGGTAATTAAAACAGTTTGTAAGTCAATAGATGTCAAAATAACATGGAAAATTTTATGATTAATATTTGTAAGTAGTGCTTAAAGTCTTTAAAATATTTAAACAAGGTGCTTTTTGCCTCTTGCAATATATCTATTTTAAGCTCTTCTATATTTCATATTTGACTATAATACTAACAGTCTGTTTGCATGTAAATTTCTTTGGGCCTGTGGGCCATACCACAAATACCACTCCTCCCTTGTATAACTACACTGTTTACATAAGAATTGCCAAAGACTGCTCATCATCCAGTGTAGTAAATGTAATTGTGCAAGAAGTTAATGTAATTTAAAACATTCTCAGAGGGCTGAGAGAAAAGGCAGCTATCATTACCTAAACATTATTATTTCTTATCTGTGTCTAGTATTTATCTAACCGCAACTGCAGTCAGCCTCAGCTGAGCTTCCTGTCAAGGGAAGAAGTTGACCTGCTTCATCTAGGCCATTGCTTGTACAAAGATCTACTCATGGCCTCCACATAGCATCTTTTCCTCTTGTCTGCTTCCTAATTTTGGTGTGCAGCTGACTTTGGAATATCGCTTTAATGTAGAGATTGTTTTGTGTATCCAGAATCATAATTTAGGCTTGATCTGCAAAAGTCCACTTTCTTTTAAGATTTAGTTTTCATATTCTTTATGCTGACTTAAAATTATGCAAGGATAACAATCCAGAATAGAGGTCTGGGCATGTTTCCTTGACCTGGACAGTAACAAGTGAAATGCACATATTTTTTTGAGAAATTAAATTGTCCAAAAATGCATTACTTAATGTATACCTTGGGTTTCCAGTGATGCTCCCATAGGGACAAATGGAAAATGTGTAAATTTACTGACTTCCCAAACTGTTGTCTGCACTTGGAATTATTAAGCCATTGCTTTCCATAACGAAGTGGGTCCCCTCTCTTTCTCCCTGTAGCTCCAAGGATCTGATACCAGGAAATCACTACCACATGAGTCTATATTTAGTAGTAGGATAGGACATAAATTCCTTTCATGTCATCATTATTTGATATTCTATTCACTCATACTATATTTACAACCATTAGGTTTCCTTTTATAAGTAAGCAGCAAAGTGTTGGTAAACATTTCACAACTAGTTCTACGGGGGGGAAAAAAACAAAAACGTAGTGTTTGGTGATTTCCATGGTGGTCTAAATATTACCACCAAGGCTGACCTACTGAAATGATATCACTAGAAGCAGAGGTGGAAAGACAAATGCATAATTGGTACTTAGGAGGTGGTGTGAGCTGGCTCCAGTCCACCACTGAATTTTAGTGACTAGATAATAGGTATTTATTTAAATGCTTTTGGAGAATCTTGTAACAAGCTTTAACATTGATTTTTGTTGATCAACTGTTCTAGTCTCTGGGTTTACAGCAAAGCCTATCTCTCAAGTATCATGTCAGATAAACATATACAGCCTTAGATTTCAAAAGGAAAAAGAAAACTAAAATAACAAATTCACCACCATTACAAATAAGCTTAGCTAGAGTACTTCATATAAATTCCATCTCTATTAGGGACATTCTTCCAGCCATCTCAAGATTTCTTTTAAATACCATTGAATCAATTTCAATATTGTATTGTTATCATCTTCCACACATAAAATAGCAATTGAATATATGCAAGAATTTCAAATCTTTATTTAAATCTGAACCTTTTTTCCCTAATCTATTACTTGCAAAAACGAAATAAAAAAAAATTATATATATATATATAAAATATATATTTAAAAGGAGAGAAAGCAAGGTGAATGAGGTGATGTTCCTTTTCTAAAATACATTCAAACTTACATTTATGCAACAATCAGCAGTTTTGATATCATAATCTAAAAGTACTATTTTATCTTCTTGCAGACAAGGGGATTATTAAAAAACTGTATTCTCATCAGCTTGCTAATGTAACACCTATATAATTCCTGCATCACACTCTGATTTTATGAAATGGGGTAAGTGTACTATGCTTTACATTTTTAATTTGAAAAACTTACACATGTGACTAAAAGTCATGAACAGTATCATTTACCATTATAAAATTGATTTTTCATATGTATATTAATACAGCAAGAAGCATATCTAGTCATGAAACAATGTCTATAAAACTTTATTCAAATGAAAGGAATGTTTGCAGATAATCATACTGATTATTTTGATGGAGCTGAAGGCCACTTTCACATACTTCATTTCTAAAGATGGGCTGCAATTTTACAGAATCCTACAGAGTTTCTCCTCATGTAATCGAAAGATTGATATTCTTGTTCCAGTGTTCGTCTTTCAGAAAGAAGCACTTTTAGAAACAGTTTCCTATACAGTGTCCACTATCTGTAGATTTATTAGGAACCCAACAATAAACCCTTTTTTAAAAGGAGAAAAGAAAGAAAAAAATAAGTTCATTCTTATGTGAATATATTCACATTCAACTAGTATTAATCTAGAAAATAATGTTAGGTAGAAATATTATTTTAGTCATAATTCTTCTTTCTCAAACACATGTGATCACTTAATTTCTCTCCTCACTTTGGCACATCTAAACAGATATAGAAAGTAATACATTGCTTGGTTAATTCTTGAGGAACATATTTGCCTCAGAATTTAATGGTGGGTTTTGAAATTTATAACATTACATTGTTTAAGATATATTCAAAAAATCTGTCCTTTACTCAGTATTTTTACAGCAAAAGAGGGTGGGGGGGAAACAAAATCTTGAAAGTCTTTGGAGCATATAGAATTTGTGACCTTGAAAAATCAATCTTGCATCAAACAAAATCTCTCAATTCTCTCCGAAATCTTCCTTCTATAGTACACATACTTTCTTTCAATATTTTGTAAATTTTAATGGCTCAGACAAACAACTTATATGTCCTTGTAGCTGTGTTCCTCTCTGAGATGTGAACAGCAACAGGCCTCAATTGCTCTACTTTTTCTTTTTTTTTTTTTTTTTTTTTCCATTTCCATGCTTCATTTCCTCCATGTAGCTCAGACTGGAGAAAAATCAGCATGTTCTGATGAGCTTAATATTCTGAGACAGGAAGATGGACCTGAATTGAGTGGAGATTGGAGGTCCAAAATAAATATAACACCATGTGTCAAATAAGAAAGAAAAGATAGTCTCCTGTACAAATCAGAAGAGATAATAAACCAACGAATAGACAGCAACTTTTTTTCATACCTACACAAGCATCTCAAAACGACTGCCAACTTTAAGAATGATTTACCTTTTGCTCATTTGGAACATTTCAGAATTTATTTGCTAAACAACGGTTTATGTTGCCTTAAACCAAATTTTATTGGCTTGTATTGGAGGATTGGGGAGGATGTTCTAAGAACATTTATATTGCTAAATAAAATGTATTTGCTAACTGACAGCAATAACATTCTGCTGGATGCTCTAATCTAGCAAGCTGAAAGCATCACTGTAAATTAAATGTGTCCCAAGTTTTGATATGCAAGAAGTTCCAGGACTTTTCAATCCTGGCACATCATGTTTTATTCCCCTTCCCTGCCAGTACCACGAAGGTATGTACAGGACACCCTGGGGACACAACACAGGGCACTGCTTACGGAGGTTAGGTGCCTTTGCAGGTATCTGAGAGTTGCTATCTATTCACAAACCACTGAGCATTTCTTTTTATCAAAAAGCCTTCAAATGCTCAGAGTCTGTGGTCAGTGCAGTCCCTTGGATAAGTCTAACGAAGATATGCTTCACCAAGGCAGAACCCTAAACGGTTAAAAATGGAGAGAGATTTACAACCATTTCCTCTAGCGAGCGGAGTTCTTGTTTCCTGTATGTAGTGGCGTTTTGTTTTGTTTTTTGCTTTTACTTTTTCTTCGGTACATTTCAAACTAACGTTCCAGGGCTATGAGTACAGAGTCTCCGGGCCAGCTCCGTACATGTCTGCGAGTCGTTTAAAACGCGGTCCCCAGTCACTAAGGTAGTCGTAATTCTGATCAGAGTTTGAGCTGACGGAATCTAGCGAGCTGAGCGATTCCGCCACCGAGCCATTTCCTTCGAAGGCGTATGTCTGCAAGGAATCGTAAGGCGGGGCGCAGGGGTCAATGTCGGCTTCCTTCAGTCTTTCCCAAATAAATTCCCGGAAAATGACATTATCTGGGATGCTTTTAAAAGTCGGTCGACTCAAGAACTGTATTTCTGGAGTCACATCTCTCCGGGCCTTGGTGTCTCTGAGGACGTTGAGGTTTCTGAGTGCGGCCATGTCAAAGGCTTCTGTGTCTTCTTCTCCCCCACCCTCGTCATCGTATCTAACGATGTTTTCTCTGATATCTCTCTCTTCGTCGAAAATGAGGGGCTCTTTTTTCCTTCTTCTCATAGTGACGATAAGGAGGATCAACGCTGCAACAAGGAGACAGCAAAGGGAACGTTTCAGTAAACTCACCGGCCGCTCCCCCACCCTGGGGAAATTAGGCCTCTGATGTTGATTTCAGATTTTTCTGCCCTTTAAAGGGAAATGAATGGGCCGCCTACTTCCATGGGAATTCACAGCAGTAAATGTGCTACAATTGCTAAAACGCCTTTAAAATAGAACACTTTTTATACATCAAGAAACCCTTTTCCACACCTGTTCAGAACTGATAGCTCCCTCTTGAACAGTAACCCCCAAAGCATTTGATAGAGCAAATGGAAGGGCCAGGGGAGGATAAATAATTTCAAAGCCATGAAACACAAGGGATTTTTTTTTTTTGAACTCCTTAATTGCTGGAAAGGCAAAGTGACATTCATAAATGTTTGGGGTCTAATTTAACAACTGCAATTTCAGAAGGAAATGGATTATAGCATTTGGCTGGGTTCTCTGAAGAAATGCCTAGTACTTGTCTATGAAACTCAGCTGTTAAATAAAATCCAGCATGTTCAGACCATATACAAACATTAAAAGCTTCTTTATAATAGAGTCCCACTTTCAGTAGGAAACACTGAACTTGGTTTTTATGTATTACACCTAGAGAGAGAGTACAGGTTGTGAGATTTTAGCAGTAGCCAAAGTTTGATTGAAGACATCAATCATCCCTTTAACATTAGGATTTTTTTTTCCTTCATCAAAATTAATAAATGATAAAGCACATCTTTGCACTGGAAACGGAGAACAACTACACTGGCTACTCTTTAAACAAACTGAATATACTTTCGTGCCTTTTAATAAGTACAGTTGTCCCTCTGTATCTGCAGGTTCCACATCCAAAGATTCAAGCAACCCCGGACTGAAACTATTTTTTTAAAAAAATTCCAGGAAGTTTCAAACAGCAAAACTTGGATTTGCTTCACATAGGCTACTCTTTTATATAACATTTACATTGAACTTACAACTATTTATATAGCATTTACATTGTACTGGGTATTATAAGTAACCTAGAGATGATTTAAAGCATAGGGGAGGATGTGCATAGGTTATATGCAAATACTATGCCACTTGATATAAAGGACTTGAGTATCCTTGGAGTTTGGTATATCGGGGTTCCTGGAACCAATTCCCTACAGATAGAGCTGGATGACTCTACACTAATTAGAAGGTGACTACTCTGCTCTCTGAGTGACTGAATGCTTGCCGAATTGGGAACACATTAGATTTCATGGCCTGTTGAATCAAGTTAAAATGAAGTAGAAAGTATTCTTGAACTTTGGAATTCAAAAATATATAAATTAGTGAATTATCTTTAATGATCTACCTGTAAGTTATCTTCTTAATAATTTTTAATCATAATATTTTTTTCCTGCAAGGTCTGGGAGGCCCAAAGTATACACTAAGTGGATTATTGTTTGGGGTATGTGACTCTCAGCATAGTTTTAAAAAGGACTTTGAAATATTTATATTTAAAATACCTTTAAAGGTATTTCTTTGGCATTAAGAATAATTTGAGAATAAAAATATAAAACTAAGAAAGACATCAGGGTAATTCAGAGTAATTAAATGCAACGACTAGGGGTGAAGCATATTTCAGCCTTCAACTCAATCTGCTTTAAAAAACCAAACACTCTAAGGATTTATTTAAACAAAATGATTTTATTATCAATGAAAAGTATATGCTTTCGTAGGTACGTGTCTGTTTGTTCTCTATCATCAACAGGAACATGACTGACAAAGACATTTTTATTGGAGATCTTTGGAAATAGTGGGAAGTCAATTGTTTACTGGGGCACTTTTTTATTTTTTTTCTGCGGTACGCGGGCCTCTCACTGTCGTGGCCTCTCCCGTTGCGGAGCACAGGCTCCGGACGCGCAGGCTCAGCGGCCA